>NC_133325.1:244994819-245272125 GCF_042186555.1 Aquarana catesbeiana | reverse complement strand
TTTCTCACAAACAGAGCTTTCTTCTGATGGTACTTAATCACCGCTGGGTTTTTTATTTTTTGTAATATAAGCAAAAAAAGAACACTTTTGTTTTAGTTTCTAACTTAAAATTTTGCAAAGAAATCATTTTTCTTCATACATTTGGGCCAAAATGTATACTGCTACATATCGTTAGTAAAAATAACCCAAATTAGTGTATATTATTTGGTCTCTGTGAAAGTTAGAGTCTACAAGCTATGGTGCAAATCATTGAAAATTGATCACATCTGATCACACCTGATGTACTGATGGCCAGGAAAGTACAAATACCCCCCAAATGACCCCTTTTTTGGAAAGTGGACATTCCAAGGTATTTAGTAAGAGGCATGAGAATTTTTTAAGTAATTTTTCCCACAATTCTTGGGAAAATTAAGATTTGTTTTTTTTTTTTTTTTTTTGCACAAAATTGTCAT
This sequence comes from Aquarana catesbeiana, assembly GCF_042186555.1. NCBI lineage: Eukaryota > Metazoa > Chordata > Amphibia > Anura > Ranidae > Aquarana > Aquarana catesbeiana. Next base: position 245,271,673 of record NC_133325.1, on the reverse strand, counting down.
AAGTTGGTTCTCACCCACACAGCACATGCATACTTACAATGACACCCCAAAATACATTCTGCTGCTCCTCCTGACTATAGCGATACCACATGTGTGAGACTTTTACACAGCCTGGCCACATATAGAGGCCCAACATGCAAGTAGCACCTCCAGGAGTTCTAGGAGCAGAAATTACACATCTCATTTGATGACAACCTATCACACTTTTGAAGGCCCTGGAGCACCAGGACAATGGAAATGTCCACAAAATGACCCCATTTTGGAAAGCTAACACCCCAACGTATAATCTATGAGGCATAATGAGTCTTTTGAATGGTTCATTCTTTTTACAGAAGTTTTTGGAAAATGTGGGGGAAAAAATGAAAACGCATTTTTTTTTTTTACACAAAGTTGGCCATTTAGAAGATATTTCTAACACAGCATGTACATAGCAAAAATGACACCCCAAAATACATTCTGCTACTCCTCCTGAGTATGACAATACCACATGTGAGACTTTTACATAGCCTGGCCACATACAGAGGCCGAACATTGAAGTAGCACCTTCAGGCGTTCTACAAGCATAAATTACACATCTCATTTCTCAACCACCTATTACACTTTTGAAGACCCCGGAGCACCAGGACAATGGAAATGCCCACAAAATGACCCCATTTTGGAAAGCTAACACCCCAACATATAATCTATGAGGCATAATGAGTCTTTTGAACGGTTCATTTTTTTCCAGACGTTTTTGAAAAATGTGGAAAAAAATAAAAGCTTGGGAATTACAAAACAAAGAGAAAACCAAAAACTGTTTTTCTCAACTCGGAACACTATTCTGGAGCCCCTCACATATGTGAGACCACTGTGTAGCAAGGTGAAAGATCAGTCCAAGGGGCAGGCAAAAACATGGTCAACAGGCCGAGGTCAGTGCAGGTAAAAGGCAGAAATAGACGGTAGGCAGAGGCATAGTTGATATTCCAGGGTCAGTTCACTTGAAAGGCAGAAACATGGCGGATAAACAATGCAGACGGCAGGCAGAGGCATAGTCGATAGTCCATGGTCAGTTCGCGTAAAAGGCAGAAACATGGCGAATAAACAATGCAGATGGCAGGCAGAGGCATAGCCGATAAACAGGCCAAGGTCAGTTGAGTTGAGGCACTAGGTTGGTTGGTTGAAACAGCAGGGAAATCAGCACAGAAATTGAAACTGGGGAGATGGCAGTCTATTAGAAATTTTGGGCTAAAAGTTTACGAGACTGTGATAGCACCTGAAGCATTCTCCGATGCATAGGCCAGGTTGGGAGGGACATTGGGGACAATGGAAACTGGTGTCTTTCCTAACTCCTCTTTTGCTGCACACCCAACATTTTTTTTGGCGTTGTCTTCCGGTTGCTGATGGTGGAATATTGTCAGGAAAATGGCGCTCATGCAGTCTGCTGACGCAATCGGAGCGAATGCTTTGTGGGGGGGATCCTTGCTGATAGATCAGGGCAGTGACAATATTTTCAATAAATTTGATAAAGGGGTATGGCCCGGCAAACTCCAACCCTCCGGTAGTGGTAACCCTTAAAGGCCCACACAATGACATACTTTCAGATCCCCCGGCAATAGCAAAAGAATTTCAGAAATATTATGCCGATCTATACTCCTCCAAGGTAGAGGTCACCGCACAAGAAACTAGGATATTCCTTCAAGATATCCCGTTCCCACAACTTTCTGAATCCCAACTGAAGGACTTAGAAGCTCCTCTCATGATAGATGAGGTCACCTTGGCTATAGCTTCATTAGCACCAGCCAAGGCGCCGGGTGGTGATGGCTTACCACTTCTATGCAACATATTCAGAGATATTAACCCCAGAATTACTGAAACTATACAACCACATATTTGAAACTGAGACCCTCCCTGATACTCTTCGTCAAGCGGTAATTATTGTAATCCCTAAACCGGGTAAAGACCCCCAACTACCTGAGTCCTACCGTCCAATCTCGCTTCTTCAAGCAGACATCAAAATACTAGCTAAAATACTGGCCATGCGTCTCAATAACAGTATTCTCTCCCTTGTTCATCCTGATCAGACAGGATTCATGCCTGGAAAAAACACAGCCATGAATCTAAGACGCCTGCATATGAATGTCCAGGCGGAGCATGAGAACATGGGAGATAGAGCAATAGTGGCACTTGACGCCGCCAAGGCGTTTGACTCGGTAGAGTGGGGATACCTCTGGGAATGCCTAAAGGGATTCGGGTTTGGTCCCAACTTTATAAAATGGGTACAATTATTGTATTATTCCCCAGTAGCTAGAGTAGTAGTGAATGGATGGACGTCAGACCCTTTCCCCTTGGGAAGGGGAACCGGTCAGGGTTGCCCGCTATCCCCTCTATTGTACGCCTTGGCAGTGGAGCCCCTTGCTATCTCCCTTAGACTGAACCCGAACATACGGGGGTTACAAATGGGGACTTTGACTGAAACTTTAAGTTTATACGCAGACGACATGCTCCTCTACCTGGAAGATACTGGCCCATCCCTCCAAGCAGCCCTCTTGACTATAGAAGATTTCGGAAAACACTCAGGTCTGAGTATGAATTGGTCCAAATCACAAATTCTTCCCCTAGATACGTCGGCTCCAACACGTAGTGCGGCCTCACTACCATTGCAAAGAGTAGCCTCCATTAAGTACTTAGGAGTAGAGATAACTAGAGACCCTCTAGAATATATCACCAATAATATTGAACCACTTTTCCCACACTTAAAATCCCGTATACAAACATGGGCAAGACTCCCCTTAGGAATAATGGGTAGAATTAAAATGATACTATTGCCAAAATTTCTTTATATACTCTGGAACTCCCCAGTACTCATTCCCCTCAGAACCTTTAAAACACTAGACAACATTATCAATTCCTTTATATGGGGGACCAATAGGCACAAGTTAGCTTGGAATACGCTTAAAAACCCAACCTCCGCGGGAGGTACAGCACTACCAGATCTCTATACGTACTATATCGCTGCACAGCTCTCACATCTTTACCATATTCACAAAACAGATCAAGATAGATATCAGACCCTAATCTGTAAAGAACCACATAGCGACACACACTCCCCATTACAAGTGATATTTAGGAGCGGGAACAGACGAAGGAGAAACGAGGATCGTAACTTGCTGTTATCTCAACATAGATGCGTGTGGCAGAAGGCGATCAGACTAACTGGAGTGGACCCCTTCCACTCGCACACACCCTTGTGGCACAATCCCCAGATGAAGGAATTGGCATCCCTACCGGGGGCCGCCAGATGGGCCGCTAAAGGAATTGTGTACCTATTCCAGGTTATTACCATATTTGGCGTGAGAAACTTCCAAACACTATGCGAGGAATTTGACCTCCCCCCGCACATGCAATTTAGCTACATGCAATTAAAACATGCGATCCAAACTCAATTCGCACACGGCCTCCCTAACCCGCAAATGTTGCCACTGGTAGATATAATCACAGGTACGAACCCCGAAAAACTTATCTCCACTCTATACACCACACTACGCACAAGGTCGGTGGCAAAGATTGTTGATATAGCAAGAATTAGATGGGAGGAGGATGTGGGGCCTATAGATGTCTCTGACTGGGAAGACATATTAGAAAACGTTAAGAAAACATCACCTAAAATATCTGAACGCCTGACTCAGCTGTATATAATTCACAAATCCTACCTCACGCCTGCTAGAATATTCAAATTTTCCACACATCAGAACCCAAACTGTCCCAAATGCTCTAACAACCCGTGCTCATTCTTCCACTTGCTGTGGCAATGCCCAGAGATACAAAGCTACTGGGCACAAATTATGAAGTTTCTACATGACCATATGGGTTCACCAGTACAATTAGACCCCAAACCATGCCTCCTGGGGTTATTCCCGGATACCATCACGGACAGATCCCTTCTCACATTCCTTAGTGAATCGTTATTTAGCGCTAGAAAACTAATCGCTAAGTACTGGATGAGAACGGAATCCCCCACCTTACAGATCTGGGTCAGGGAAGTAAACGCATCACTGCCATACAAGAAGATGATGTACAGGCACAGGGGCTGCCCAACCAAATACCATAAAATATGGAATAGATGGTTGGATAACATTAATACTTGTACGGACTGATCAATTGAGAAGAATAGGGACTACCTACGATTCAGGGAGGATCACCTTAACCGATATAACCTTAAAATACCACAGTGCAGAAGGAATTTAATCTTGGAAACCCTGCTAATGAAGAACAAAAGTACAGAAGGGCATTGCAAGTACGTGTTGTTTGTTAACCATGCTTGACTTTATACAAATGCTATTAATATGTATGATAAATATACTCATCTACCGCACATGTACACTACCCCCCTCCTTTTTCTCTTCTTTTTCTTTTTGTGGACATACGCTATGTAATACCCTTGTACGTTGTTCTTTTTTCAACAATAAACATGTTCTTTTAATAAAAAAAAAAAAAAAAATTTGATAAAGGGGTTGGGTATTTCCATTGACTTTTGATAAGTGACGTACGCATTATAAATGACCAAATGGAAGAAGTATATTGCAACTTTTTTGTACCAGAAGAGGGACTTTCGTGTTGAATGATAGGGCTGCAGCATTTGATCTTTTAAACCACCCCCCCCCCCCCCCCCCCCCATGAACTTATTGTATTCGTTGATACAGCAAGGCTTTTGAACGGTACCGCGTCTTCTTGGAAGCTCCACCGAAGTGTCATCGTGGATGGTGGACATGATGTAAACATCTTTCTTATCCCTCCACTTCACGGCCAACACTTCCCCGTTCCTCAGGCTTGCCGATTCCCCCCTTTGTAGCCTTGTGGTGACTAGACGCTGTGGGTAGCCTTTCCTGTTTTTTCTTGCAGTACCACAGGCCAAAGTTTTCTTCAGGTATAGGTGGTGAAAAGGGGGCAAACTGGTGTAGTAGTTGTCCATGTAAATGTGATACCCCTTTTTGAGGAGTGGGAATACCAACGCCTATACAATTTTCCCGCTTATTCCCATGTACGTTGTACACTCAGGGGGCTGAAGCTGGGAGTCTTTGCCTTTATGCACATGAAAGGCATTCACATATCCGGAGGAGCTTTCACAGAGCTTAAGTTTCAATCCGTACCTCGCCCTCTTACTGGGGACATACTGCTTGATTCCCAGCCGGCCTGTGAAATGGACCAGGGATTCGTCCACAGACATGTTCTGGTCAGGGATGTAAAGTTCGGCAAACCTCTGAGTTATCACTGAAATGCAGGAACTGCATGATCATGTCATAGCGGGACCTGGACATCACAGCTGAAAAAATTGGTAGACCAATATGCATGCAGTTCATTTTTTTTTTTTTTTTTTGTAAGCCCTGTGTTGAGCGTAAGGCCTAAAAATCTAAGCTCCTCCACTGTTAGGGGTCTCCATTCAAAAGGGCGGGCATAGCATGAGTTGGGGTGGTTTTCTATATACTGATGGGCAAAAAGATTTGTTTGGTCCATGATGCTTTGAAGTAACTCATCAGGGAAAAATAAATTAAAAAAAACGATTTCAGAGAAACCTTCGCTGTTGGCCTGCACACCTAGCTGTGCAGTGAAAGGGAGATTGTGGCTGACCCTATGCTAGAAGGCAGCCACAATGGGTTGGCCAAGGCATCTGGAAGATTGTACTGGGCCCCTCCTCCTGGGGTCTAGCGCCGTTGGTATTTGCAGATTGGAAATTGGGGTATCTGTCGCTGCTGTTAGCTGCCTTGAGTTCAGACAGTCTTCTTTTTGGACGGACTGCTCTCATCGGTCAGGCTTAGCATTTGGTATGCCTCTTCTGGGGTGTATACTCTTCTGGACATTGTGGCTGTATGACAAGGCTGCACGATGAGGACTAATGAGCTGTACGTCCGCTAGAAATCGGCTGCATGTCAGGCACTGGTGGGCTCACGGGACAGGTACTCAGATGGGGTAACCGGGTACTCAGACGAGGTGATGGGTACTCCTGATGGAGGTGACAAGTACTCAGGTACTCCTGATGGAGGTGACAAGTACTCCTGATGGGGGTTCCGGGAACTCAGGTACTCCTGATGTAGGTGACAGGTACTCTTTATTCGAGGGGGGCAATCTGGGCACAGTAGTAATAATTAGTAACACTATAAGACTGTAACTCACTGTTCTGATTTCTCCTTCTCACACTGGATCGGTGTGTGAAGAGGAGAACCCAGCAACAGCTGTTACACTCGCTTTGTTGACACTTGTGACCGGCTGTGATTGGACACAGCTGGTCATGTGGTAAAGAGGCAATTTTATTGGCTCTTTACCCTGATCAGACATGAGCTGTGTCTGAGGGACATGCCTCGTCCCCGATCACCACGCAGCGGCGAGAAGCGGAGAACGTCCTATGACGCCCACCCGGAGGGAGAGAGGGTTCCTGCCAACGTCATATTACTATGACTCGATATGGAACTGGTTAAAGAGACATATATTTTTTTTTTTTTAAATGACATTTAATTTTTTTATTTTTTTTTTGCGTTTTAGTGTAGATATGAGATCGGAGGTATTTTTGACACCAGATCTCATATTTAAGAGGTCCTGTCATGCTGTTTTTCTATTACAAGAGATGTTTTCTTTAAAAAACAGTGTAAAAATAAAAGGTAAAATAAATAAGAAAAAAAAAAGTTTTAAACGCGCCCCATCCCGCCGAGCTCGCATGCAGAAGCGAATGTATATGTGTGCTGCTCCCATGAATGAAAGTGGTGTTCAAACCACACATGTGAGGTATCACCACGATCATTAGAGCGAGAGCAATAATTCTCGACTTGGATGTCCTCTGTAACTCAAAACATGCAACCTGTAGAATTTTTTAAACATCGCCTGTGGAGATCTTTAAGGGTAAAAGTTTGTTGCCATTCTATGAGCGGGCGCAATTTTGAAGCGTGACATGTTTGGTATCCATTTACTCAGCGTAACATTATCTTTCACAATATGAAAAAAAAATTGGGCTAACTTTACTGTTTTATTTTTTAATTAAAAAAAAAAAAAGTATTTTTTCCAAAAAAAGTGCGCTTGTAAGACCGCTGCGCAAATACGGTGTGACAGAAAGTATTGCAACAACCGCTATTTTATTCTCTAGAGTGTTAGAAAAATTAATGTATAATGTTTGGGGGTTCTAAGTAATTTACAAGTTAAAAACAGTTTTTTTTGCTAGCAAACACCAAATCTCAGATAAAGGCTCGGTCCTTAAATGGTTAATGGGTATCCATACAGTGCATCCGGAAAGTATTCAGTGGTAAAAATACCAGGCTTCCTCTGAATGGCCGAGAAGCACTCAGCCTGACTCCATTTTGTTCCAGCAGTAGACACAAGGTTTCCTCAGATGATGCCACAACACAGTGCTGCATATTTTATATAGCTGATGATACTGTAGTACAATGCAGCGCTCATGGCAGCCACATCACTTAGTAAAGGAAATAGTTTGGGCCAGCTTGGCAAAAACAAAACTATTTCAAGTGGCAGAAAACCTCGATTTAGGCATTACATTTTGTTTGCTACACAGTTTCTTGTTTTTCATAATTTTGCATTTTCTCAGTTTCAGGAAGATTCTGTTGTGGATGACTCTTTACTGCAGGATGATGATGAAGAGGAGGATGATAATGAACCTAGATCTTGGAGAAGATAAAGGAGTTCACCTATCGCTCAGCTGTAAACATTCTGACATCGAGATCACCTAATGCGCTTTTCCATAGGACGTTTTCAGCATGTCTATGAACATATATAGCGGACACTTGGTTTAGAAAGCTCGTCTAAGACTTGAAAGCCTTCTGTTGTCACATTTCAGTTAATGGTTTAATGCATTATAATACACAAATGCAACATTTATTAGCATACTTTTGCTGGCTGTACAATTTTGGTTTAAGTTTTAATTTAAAAAAAAACTTGTCAAGTGCAAGTTGAAAATATCCACAGTAACACAATTTGCTTTAAACTCTGTGGAAGTTTGAGAAGTCTAGATAAATACTAAACGAAAATCTCAGTTGTTATATAAACATAATACATAGTGTTATACATAGGCTTTACTATGTAGTAGCCTTTCTGTTCACTTTATTTTGTGTACGTATTTTACGTATGGGTTTTAATAACATTGTACAATTGCTGTGCATATGTCTTTGCAACTTTAGTATGTTGAAAAAGAATTAAATGGAATGGTCAAAAAAAAAAAAAAAAAAAAGAATGGCAATGTAGATTTGTTGGCAAATAAACCAAAAAAGGAAAAAAAAGAAACAGTTAAAAAAAAAGAAAAGAAAAAGAAAAGAAAAATCGGAAAAGAAAAAAAAAAAGATCTAACCGTTCCAGTGGTTGTCTCATCCCAATACTTGTAAATATCTTGCTGTTATGTCAAATTAAAACTTTACCATAACAAGTACAAAATCCTGTTGTATGAAAAGTGCATTGTTTTCAAATGGTGATTTCAAAAAAAGCTCTTATTTGCGTACATGCTGGCGTTGGTGGACGCTGAAGTTTCCTACCCTGCAGGCTTAAACTGAGTTTGGTAAGTAAAGTGTGTGTTTTGTTTTTTTTTTCCTTGACAAGTATATGAAGGTTTTTGTTGCACCACTGTTAAATTGCCTAGATGCGCACATATGGCTTCCAGCAATGTATGAACCACCAAAACCCAAATCAAAATATGCGCTTAAATTTTATTTTCTAAGTAAATTATTCCCACATTAATCCCACATATAACGCCATTTAATGGAAAAAGTAGTGTGCTTTAAAGTGCACACCCCACTACCAAGAGGGAAGCCTTTCAAATGTTGACAGTGTTTCTGGAAAATCTGCTTAAAGTGATAGTAAAGCTTGGTTTAAAAAAAATATATATATATATTTCAAATAACACACGTCTTATACTTACCTGCTCTGTGCAATAGTTATGAGTGCCCCCATAGCAAGGCACTCGTGCATTCTTGCTCCTGAGCCACACTGTATGTGTCCATAAGACACACAGAACGGGGCTCAGCCCCGCCCCCACTCCCTCCTCACTAGCTGTGATTGACAGCAGCTAGAGCAATTGCTTCCACTGCTGCCAATGAGGAGGCAAAGGCCCAGTCACTATGGTGCACATCGCTGGATCAGGTAAGTATTGGGGGGGTTGTGAGGGGATTTGCATACTGAAGGTAAAAAAACCTTCAACCATTTAGAACCACTTTAAGACTGAATTTTGTGAAGGTTATAATTTGTCTTAAGTCCCAATTTTGGCTTTATTCAAGGATCTATTTTTGGGCTTATTAGAAATCCCAATACATTCTACACAATGTAGCACTCTGCATTAAAAGTTTTAGAAAACACATTTTATACTGTCAACAAAATGATACTTAGGATACCTCCAATAAATGTATTGCTATATAGGGATAAAATGAAAAAAATATATAGTTGACATTTTGTGTTTTTAAATTTTTGAAAAATGTTAGTTTTGCAGTTTTGCTATATTTAACTAATATTCGGTCCTAATTGGGATCTTTATCTTTTTTTATATGGAGTTTGTTTTGTGTTTTTTTTTTTTTTTTTTTTCCTTCACAAACCGCTAAAATATTTATTTTTCTTCTGTTTTAAAGATCTTGTGCCTTAAGACCGTCATGTTATCTGACATGGTGTTCAAGAGCTACTTGACAAAGGTAATGGAGTTCTGGATTTTACTTTTTTTTTTTTTTTTTTTATATGGTGCAAACGTGTGGGGTGGGGTGTGCGAGGTTGAATATATGTTGAAATGTAATACTGCATAATACATTACAATACATACACACACAAAAAAAAAGGTTTGTGCTTTGAATTCCACTAACATTTATGCAGCTTCAAATTATGGATGTGTATTTACTGTTCCTTGGGGTCTGCTGTCAGTCCATATATTTCTTGATTAGTTTTAATGTAGAAGAATCTAGCAATTTCATCTGCATATTTTTTAAGTTACTTGTCTAAGTTTTTCAGATATCTTTTAGAGTGGATATGGTTTTGTTTTCAATAAGTTGGCCAGCTCATATACTTGGTGAAAAGGAACAATAAAGCACAACCAGTGCATTGATTACAAAGCAGGAAGCAGAGCCCCTGCATATGTAATGTGCAAAAATATGTACATGTTCAGTATAACTACTATACAAGGTTTGTAATACTTAATATGAAATGTTATGATTATTTACATCATACGGGACTATTTTGCAATCATATCTACAAAAAAAAAATTAACAGGCCTACATGTTAACGCATTTTAATATATTCGCCCTAAAAGTAATAAATAATGGTCTTCTGATAGGCAAAAATTATAGTACAGGAATCACACATTTTAATCAAACATGGTTGTTTTAGGAGAATTGCCAATTGAGAACCTTGGGAATCAAACAATTCAGGAATCCAGACAAGTATGCTACTTGAAATCTTGAGCTTGCTTTTATTTGAGACAATCAAGGTTGTTTTTTTTATTTTGTGGATTTACTTGTGTTTTTTTTGTTTTTTTGTTTTTTTTAATTGGCTTACTAATTTCAGCAACCCACTCTCACTAATGTTTGATTTTTTTTTTTTTTTTTTTTTTAACTATTCGTCATAGTTTATGCCATTAGGAAGAGCCTGTGATCTTTTTAGCCATCTGTAAGAGTAACATTCGTTCCATGACATCTGAAAATTATTTCAAGGATGTCTCTGGAATAAAAAAAGGTTGAGAGAGGCTGATGTGGGTTATAGTTTTCCTGATATAGTACTTATGAAAAAAGGTGGTCAATTAAAATAACTCTATTTTTCTTTTAAACTTGCAGGTTGGCTGTGGATGGTTTTTGTGAACTCATCTGGAAATTATACCTATACTTTTTATACATCAAAGTGCTTTATTTTAAAACTAGTACTACCTGGTAGACAAAAAAATTAGTATTGTCAGGTTGTAGTAAAAGTTGATCAGTGTGCTTTTAGAAAAGTGGTACATTAAATTAGCTTTTTTTTTTTTTTTTTTTAATTAAAACACAACCAGACCTTTAACTTTAGAAACATTTGCTGTTTATACCCCATTTTTTTCAGATTTATGCATTAGAAAAGAAACTTTTTATATTGACAGAATATATTTGTTGCGCATCCATAATTACATTGTAGCCTTCGCTAAAGTTCCCCAAGTAGAATAATGTTAATTTTACAATAGCGTCGGCAAAATTTTTCCAGTATGGAGTCCAGTATGATGGGCTTAATACCCTGAATATAGTAAGAAGAAAAAACCCTTCAAAAATGGCCTGCAGTGGCTAAAGTGGACTCTTTAGAAAGATGTTTGGCTACTATTGTAGGTGAGTTCATCTACAGTAAATCGGTGATATTCTAGCTGATTAGAATGGAATTGATATGAATCTAGCAATCATTAATTGTACAAAAAAAAAAATTAAGATAGCAATTTTCATCATATATATTTGTCCAGTGTGATTTATTAACAACTAAACATTTTCTAGGATTTGTCCTGGTTTCTTGAAGATTAGACTTTTTGAGCTCACGACTTGTTTCTGAGTTAATGGACTTGAGTAAACTCTTGTTCCATTCCAGAGCCCAGCCTGAGGTATAATTTCCTTAATACAGTAGTTTGAGAGAGAAAGCTTAGCAGTTTGATATCAGTTGGGTATTGGTGTGATGTCATGTTGACCTGAACAGGTTCAAGAATGTACCTAAACTATTCAGAGACATTATATAGGGAGTATCTGGTGTATAGATTCCCTTTCCCTGGATACACACAGACACACACACACACCATATTTTAAGGTTATGCACCTCTTTAAAGGTTAATGCACTTATAATTGTTTTTAGGTCCATAAGCTATACAGCAAGTCCCCTACATGCAAATGAGTTTCGTTCCGAGAGTGTGTTCATAAGTCCAATTTGTAAGTGCAACAATGTTAGCCAAGGTACCCAACTAACACAACTGGCTATAAAGTAGTATACTGTAGTAGGTTTAAAATGCAGTACTTTTCATGCAAATAATTATACTGTACAGTGAAGTACACAAAAGCACAACCACTTATAAAGGATGCGCGCAGGTGACAATGTATGCCAGACACATGAACTAACTTATGTGATTGTAAATGAGAACGCACGATTGAATCTTTTGAAAGTTCGCAGCTTGGAGGTTTGTATGTAGGGGACTTGCTGTACATGTAAACTAAATTATTTAAATGCTAGCATCTAGCAAAATACAAGCTCAGATCCATACTTTTTGGAAAGTGGTTATTTGGTGAGTATTTTAAATACTTTGACCAAAAAACACATTGATTCATATAAGCTTCTGATGCTTTCTGGAATGTGAAGGTGAAAAAAAATGCTGCTGTAGAAATGGAGAAAATGGCACAGAGTAATTTATTTTCATTGCAACTAATATTAGCACTGAATTGTTTTAAGAATACAATAGACATGTATAGTTTTTCTATAAATTTTTATTTTTGTTTTAAAAAATCCTAATGCTTTTGGTTTCATCAGAATAGATCAGAACAATATTTAAGAACCAAACCTAGTATAGTATTTGTCCGAATTTTTCCTGTATTGTGGTTTTGAATACGTTTTGTATATACATACTTTTTTTCTGGCAATTTTTTTTGTAACTTTCATTAGGGATTTTCAAAGTCTTCATATTCAATTAAAAAAGTGAACTTCTAATTGGAGGGCCTTGTTGAAATGCATCATTATGTACATGATTGTTCAAAAAATGTTTTCATCCTCAACTTAAAAGTCATACATATACCGTTTAATCCAGTCATATTTGCAATTGAATGGGCTGAACATTTTAAGGAAACAATTTTGGTGCTAAAGCAAAGGTTTTCCATGCAACTGGATGTGTTACTATTAAAACATTTTATTTGTTGCATATTTAACCTTTTTTCCCTAACTAAACAATAAAGGTTCTATTTTTATCTATATTGTTTTGTTTCTTTTTCTTCATGATATATGCATAAATATCAATTCCAAAGATGTATCAGAATTGATGATATTGAAATTAGGTTGGATTACATTTCTTAATTTTTTGTGGTAACTGATTACTCAAAAGGACCATTCAGACTTGAGCTTTGTGGTAACACAATGCATTTTGTGCAGCGCAGAATCACAGGAGTGAGCGATGCACCAGTGCTGCAGCACACAGACATGGCTTTGTGGTGTGCAGCATTAAGAATACATTTTCCACTCTGTTGCTTTGTGTTGGCAGCTTTTCATAATGAATGGACTGCCTTAAAGCTGAACTCTGGGCAGAAACGGTATTACCAGCAAGCACTGGTGCTTTCATACCTTTTTAATATAAAATGCTTGTTCTTTCTTTCCCTGATGTGCCATGTTTGAAAAATCCGGGTTTTTTTAATTGGAGCTTCGTTCCCTGTAACATCCATGTTGCAAGACTAACAGCTATGCTGTGTATCCCCCTGGCCACCTGTCTTGTCTCTGTTCCCCTGTAGTTCTTTACAGCAAGCAGTGACATAATTGCATCCCTGCTCACTGTAGTGGAAGGACTCTGGAGTCCCCGTCTGAGTTGCTCACTATGCGTATCAGGATAGTGGCTGGCTATGTAGGTGGGCCTGAGATAGTCTTCAGCACCAACTCCACTGTGTGCTCCGCCTCCCCTCCACAAGTTCGCTGCACACACCTCTCGTTTCTTGCATTTACCCTTGCATAATGGGAAATGTTGTCCTTTTTCCCTGCTCAGTTGTGAAGTGCAGCAAGAGAGAAGGTCTTCCTTACATCGCCAGGAAGGAGTACTCTTTTCCAAGGGTTTCATGACTTCACTGGGACTGAAAATGTTGAATTACAAGAAAAGCAAGGCAACATTATTTAAACTGTTAGCGGTTTAACACCGCTTGGGAAGAGGGATCTGTATTTGCAAAGTTACCTAGATCCTGGAGTTCAGCTTTAAAGCAACACACATTCACGTGACTTTACACACTGCAGATGTGTGAATCCAGCCAAAAAAAAATCATACATTAAACATTATGATGAATAAGCTGAGATTAATGTCCATATCAACTAGACAGCTCTGGGTCGCCTACAATCAATCAGAAGCTGGAAGTACCAGCTCTCGATCATATGATCACTGTGATGGCCTATGGTTGGCTATCACAATGACCAATAACTGTGATCTGCTCCTATATTCTTAAAAATTGTTTTTATTTCTCCTTGATGAAGGAGGAGATTGTGAACAAATAGTTTGTTTAAAAATAAATAAATATAATGGCTAGCTCGGGGTTAGGATGAAAGGTGTTGGTGTGTTTTTAGCTAGGATAAAAAAAGGGAGACGCCTATTACTAATTCTGGGACCTACTACAGGTACAAATAACATACACATACAGTCATGGCCAAAAATATTGGCACCCCTGCATTTCTGTCAGATAATGCATTACTTTGCCCAGAGAATTGTTGCAATTACAAATGTTTAGGCATTCTCATGTTTTTCTTTTGTTTGTGTTGGTATGACACAAAAAAGTGGAGAAACAAAAAGCCAAATCTGGCACATGCCACGCAGAACTCCTTAAATGGACTGGACAAAATTATTGGCACCTTCTCAAAATTGTTAGAAATAATTGCATTCCAAGTTTGTAATGCTCCTGTAATTAAGCTCACCTGTATCGAGTAACAGGTGCTGACAATATAGAAATCACACCAGCAACCGTTTAAGTTGACTTAACCTTTCGGTTATGTCTCTGTGCCACACGGAGCATGGAGAAGAGAAAGTGCGGCAAAGAATTGTCTGAGGATTTGAGAAAACAAATTGGAAAAGCATGGACAATCTCAAGGTTACAAGTCCATCTCCAGAGATATTAATGTTCCTGTGTGGACGAAAGAAAAATTGACCAAAGAATTTGCCAAAACGTACCCAAGGAAGCCAAAATCCTGTTTTCAGAAAAAGAAATGCGGCCTTTAAAGGAAAGAATACAGTTCCTACAGTCAAACATGGTGGAGGTTTACTGATGATTTGTGTTTGCTTTGCTGCTTCATGCACTGGATGTCTTCACCGTGTGCATGGCATTATGAAATCTGAAGACTACCAAATAATTCTGGAGTGCAGTGTAGGGCCCAGTGTCAGAAAGTTGGGTCCCCATCAGAGGTTATGGGTATTACAGCAGGACAATGACCCAAAGCACATGTCAAAAAGCAATGTAAGGAAGATAGGGGGCGCTAGATACCATATTATTCAAGTGCTCTAAATAAATAAATCTCCTGCATTACCAAAAAAAATGGAAATGTAAGAAAGCTAGGGGGCGCTAGATACCATACTATTCAAGTGCTTTAAATAAATAAATATCCTGCATTACCAAAAAAATGAAAAACATAATAATGACAAATCATAATTAGATTACACATTGGAGTGCCCACAATAGTGAAAAAAATATATATAGTGATTGATTGTCCACATAAAAAAGTGTTTTGAAGTGGTTGAAATGATATCTTTCAATAATATCCCAATCTTGTTGCTGTAAACGAAAGGTTTTCCATCACCAAAGGAAAATAAGAAAAAGGAAAACACCTCGAAGTAGTAGATATCTGCTTACCAGATACCAATGACTCCTTTAGTTAAAAAGAGAGTCACTAGCGCTTGTGCAGGGTTGTGCCTGCTCACATGGATGGCCGGACTGTGGTTGGTATTATAGGCATGGATCGTTCCCGTCAAGCTTATTCAAGATAGGATAAGGATACATAGGAAACAAAAACAGTCTCCATAGCGTAAAACCATTTATTAAAAAAGTAAACAAATTAAAAAGCCAAATGGCCACTTACATTGGTGGGTGCCTACCCGGCACTGGGGCTGCTTGCATGTCAGGGTGACTTCACAGTCAGAAAAAGCCTTTCATGTCTCCTCCACGCTGGCGTGCGTTCCAGCTTACACAGGGGGGCAGCCAAAGGATCCGGATGTTGTTGGGTGATAGGACATGTGACCACGTACCGCTCCGACGTACGTTTCGTAGTGAACGTCTTCAGGGAAGCGTGTCAAAAAGCACCCATAAATGGTTTAAGACAAAGTGCTGGAGAATATTGAACTGGCCAGTGATAAGTCCAGATCTAAATCCCATAGAACACCTGTGTAGAGATCTCAAAACAGCGGTTGGGTAAAGGAATTCTTCCAATCTGAGAGATCTTGAGCAATTGGCAAAAGAAGAGTGGTCCACAATTCTAGTAAAGAGGTGTAAGAAACTCATTGATTTCAGTTATTTTTTTTTCAAGTGGTGTGCTACCAAATATTAGATTGAAAATGCAAATTTTGTCAAGTCCATTTTTGGCGTAGAATGTATCAGATTTGGCTTTTTGTTTCTACACTTTTTTGTGTCATACTAATACAAACAGAAATAAACACAAGAATGTCTAAACATTTACAGGCCATGTTAATGGTAAGAAATATACAGTTAATTCATATTAAACATACTTATTCACGTTGTGTTGCATTAAAGCCCAGAACTTTGCATGTTTTGGACACAGGTGTGTCCATCAGATTCTTGGACCTTTACCCAAATGACCAAGGACAAAAAAGGCTTTGTAAATCTGAGGAATAAATGGACAGAAATACACTGCTCAAAAAAATGAAAGGAACGCTTTTAAATCTGAGTACAGCATCAAGTCAATTAAACTCCTGGGATCTTGATCTGGTCAGTTTAGTAGAGGGGGTTGTGGATCAGTTTCAGCTGCTTTGGTGTTAATTAAATTAACAGGTGCACTAGATGGGCAACAATGAGATGACCTCCAAAATGGTTTTACAGGTGGAGGCCACTGACTTTTTTTCCTACTCCTCTTTTCTGACTGTTTTTCACTAGTATTGCATTTAGCTAGGGTCAGTGTTACTACTGGTAGCATGAGGCGATACCTGGACCCTCTAGAGCAAGGATATGCAATTAGCGGACCTCCAGCTGTTGCAAAACTACAATTGCCTTTGTCTCTGGGTGTCATGCTTGTGGCTGTCAGTCTTGCTAGGTCTCATGGGACTTGTAGTTCTGCAACATCTGGAGGTCCGCTAAGTGCATATCCCTGCTCTAGAGGTTGCACAGGCAATATAACTCCAGGATGGTACATCAATACATGCCATTGCCAGAAGGTTTGCTGTGTCTCCCAGCACAGTCTCAAGAGCATGAAGGAGATTCCAGGAGACAGGCAGTTACTCTAGGAGAGCTGGACAGGGCTGTAGACGGTCCTTAATCCATCTGCAGGACCAGTATCTACAGTACTACTCTGTGCAAGGAGGAACAGGATGAGCATTGCCAGAGCCCTACCAAATGACCTCCAGCAGGCCACTGGTGTGAATGTCTGACCAAACAATCAGAAACAGACTTCATGAGGGTGGCCTGAGGGCCCCACGTCCTCTAGTGGGCCCTGTGCTCACTGCCTGGCACTGTGGAGCTCAGGTCTGCCACTGGCACCTTGTGCTTTTCACAGATGAGAGCAGGTTGACCCTGAGCACGTGACAGACGTGAAAGGGTCTAGAGAAGCTGTGGAGAATGTTATGCTGCCTGTAAAACCCCAAACTCGCTCATCCATGTCTTTATGGATCTTGGTTTGTGCACTGGTCCAAATCATTTGGTGGAGGGGTTATGGTGTGGGATTGTTTTTCAGAGGTTGGGCTTAGCCCCTTAGTTCCAGTGAAGGGAACTCTTAAAGCATCAACATACCAAGACATTTTGAACAATTTCATGTTCCCAACTTTGTGGGAACAATTTGGGGATGGCCCCTTTCTGTGCCAACATGACTGGCACCAGCACACGAACAAGGTCCATAAAGACATGGATGAAAGAGTTTGGGATGGAGGAACTTGACTGGCCTATACATAGTTCTGATCTCAACCCGATAGAAGACCTTTGGGATGAATTAGAGCGGAGCCTGCGAGCCAGGCCTTCTTGTCAACATCAGTGCCTGACCTCACAAGTGCGCTTCTGGAAACGTTTTGACTCAGTTAAATTGATGATAGGCAACTCCTATCCTCATATTGATTAGTGGTTCCAAATAATAACTACTGCAGTAGGGAACAGACACAAAAGATACACTCGGCATCTTTCCAAATAACTGTTCTGCTTTATTATGATGCAATTGAAGGTTTTTATGCACATGATTACGTAGGTATCACATTAATATTACAATTGTATGTTTATGGTAACAAGGGGCGTTACATAGGCAGGCTAATTCTAATCAGGACTCAAAAAAATGTAAACATGTACTGAAAACATTATTAGTGCCATGTGCACAGTGAGGGCAGTGTGCAATACATACAAAATACAATACAATTATATACAGAACTTACAAATTTCCATTACAGTCTCCCCTCTTTTGATCACTATCTATACCTGCTATCACCTTTAACCTGGAACCTCCACAAGCTTAGGTGGAGGTAGTCCTGGCCAAAGTGGCAAAAAAAACTCCATTGTGGAGAAAATAATAGCTGAGCAACTTTTTCATTACAAACTGACTTTTCATTGTGAAAAACAAATGATTGAAAAGACATATTTACAGAGTACTGGCTGTACACTCCTGTGGCCAGAATGGCCTTTAAGCTTAATTGTTGGTATGCTGACTTATCAGCATATGTAAACACAGACAATTCTACATAAAATGGAAGACGTACAAAAGACAAATATGACTTCAACATGGCTAAACTACTTTTCAAATATATATATCCCTTACAATTAAAGTAATTGAATCATAAAGTACCCTAGACTGTGATCACAAGAGGGAAACAAATCAAACACAGAGATTTCTTTAATTTAGTCATTTTTGCAGTGTCTGGTGTGGATCCAGGTGACTTTTCCTTCAAGTTTTGCAAAAACTGTACGTGAAATAGATGCTGTATTGAGTCTCCAAACATTTCCTTATATATAAATGTCTCTTAACAATCCACAAGTCACCTGGCTTTAGTTTTAGATCCTTCCAAACTTTTAGGATCTGGAATTGGGGAGAAAACACATAAATTAATTTGTCAAAAACCTTAAAAGATCAGCAACGTTCTCTGTGAGATCCGAATGGAAGACTTCAGCTGCTGAGACAAAATATAAGCAAGTGAGTAACACACTCCCAAACCAAATCCCATAGGGAGAGAGTCCAACATCCCCTTAGAGGCTTCATAAAATATAAGAAAACATTCAGGCAAAAGTTTTCTAGTTTCTCACTCTACTTTGTCCACTACATTGTAGACAGTAGGGGGTGTAAAAATAAAACCTCAAAACTTCTAGTAAGGACTCTCCTATAAAAAGTGATTTCCTCTGTTACTCTCTGTACTCTCTGCACTCTACTTACAAACTACTTCTGATAACACTTTTTACTGTGGCCTTTGCAGTAGCATTTGCCACTGGACATCCAAAAAACATGTCCATACAGACAAAATGCATACTTGTAAGATCCTGACTTGGGCATCTGGATATATCTTTTTTTGTGATCTCTGGAAGGGATGTTCAGCTTTTGGTAACACCTTTGGTAACAGGTAAAACAAGAAGTGGTATGTTATAAAAACAACTGTGGAGAACCCTGGCTCTATCCCATGCTCATTTACTAAGGCAGCCATAACTGCTTGTGACTGATGACACTGTCCATGTGTCAAGCTGAAGGGAAAAGAGTGGCTGGCAGACATAAATGATCACCTTTTCCAAAGTCCTGTTTCATAAGAAGTTGCCCCCTGTGGACCACTTGTTCTCGTTCTGGGGTCCTTAAAGTTGAATCATTAATCCCAGCTATACTGGGCCAGAACTAGGGTGGAATCTGAGAGTTGCACAGACCCATCAAGTGTCCGGGGCTGTAATGCAGCATCCTTAGTCACCTGGTCTGCTTCCATGTGTGAAAGTTAATATGGCTACCTCAGCAAGAACCTGGAAGACTGAAAACAGCCAATCAAATTAACTTGGCATGCTTTATTGGTTTACCTGCTGAAGTAAAAACAAACTTCTGGCCCTTCAAATGGAACCAAAATCTCTCTATATCTCGACTATCTATATAAATTTACATTCTTTTTATAGCTCACAGACTTTGCTAAAACATGGAGCTCTGTTTATGGAGCTGGGGAAAAAGGATCCAATGACTTTGAATACAGAGTATCCTTCTGGGGGATAAACTGCATACTCAAATCTACAAAAAATGAAATATCTGGGTCTTCAGGGAGTGTGTCCTGCACTGGGCTCACAGCAGCTGATTCCTACACCATCAATTTAACACATGTGTCTTCCTTTGTCTCCAGCCTCCTCCAATAGAGGCAATAAGGTGTCTGGATTCAAATGTACGCATTTTTCATTGTTAGATTTGTACATAAACAAACTCATATTTTAAACCTTTCATTAGACAAACATTTAGTTAGCTGTATATTTGCTGCGCAGAATGTTGGACCATTAAAAATTAAATGTTTGACCAAAACAATATCTAACTTTGTCTAATAGCACCTTTGCATAAAAGCTACAGCTCTGATATATCGGGGTGAACCATTTATTACTGGGTCCAGCTTGCATAAATATATTACAATGGCTTGTTTTCTATCATGCTATTTGTGTAAGAACTCCAATTTCAGGTTTCAAAAGACAACTTTTTCCTGGCAATATTATAATAAATGATAACAATACCCTGCGGTCATGCAGAGATGCCCATAAATTCAAAATATTCTTCTGCTTATACCACTGTACTTACAAGAAAAAGGGGCACATCATTTCACAATCCACACATTCTGCTTTGGATTTCAAAAATAAAAATAAATAAAAACAAAAGGACCAAGAATCTGTATGATGGACCAGAAAGCATCAAAAACTATAAAACAACTGGCTGCAGGTGGCATCTATCCTAACAGGGTGTGTGGACTTGATGTGATGGGTCTGTTATATTTAAATTTGATTTATTATAACTCTCACATCATGGACTGACATCAAGTTATTATCAAGAACCTTGAAATTTCATTTTTGTAGAAAAACTTCTTATGTATCCCATCCATCTTGGCTTTGTTAAATATTATGGCAGCTTTATTCCAAATAACAACCTCATCTTAATCATTTTTTCTCTCAATAAGGGCTTATTGTATAAATGTAAAATTACAAAATTGTTATCTTAATCTAAACTAATCCCATTCATTACAAATTTCCCCAATAACGTGGATTTCATTTCCAACCAAAGGTTGTCTAAACCAGTTTCAATATATCTATATTAATAACATTGTTAAACTCATGTTAGAAATGAATACTCATTATTACTTAATTTTACTTAATTTCCCTTTTTTAAATGCAGTGTTTCCACTATCAAAGGATATTCAATTTGTGTAATACACGGTTAAATGTAACCTTCATTTTACCATGTTTGGAAAACAGATTCAAAAAATAATTGTGATCACATTGTTTACCATTAGATTCGTTAACCCAGCACATGTTTTGTCTAAAAAACTGGAATTGGCATGGTGTCCTTCCAGCTTATCACTGACCTCTCAGGGACATTCTTTCAGGAGAGCACAAAGGAGGGGGTCACATCTACGTACAGGACACACAAGCAATAAAACTAAAGGTCCCAGCATTCGCACACACATACACCACTATCTCTCTAAAATTGCTTACATTTTCCCATTTGTACACAACACATGCATATCATTCTCTCACTTTCTTTTAACTCTCATTAATATTTCCCTGCCTAAATTCTGCTTTCCTTATTTTGTTCAGATATCTTTTATATCTAGCTTCTATGATCAGATGGGCAGCCAGAGTGCTCATCCCATCTTCCCTCTCTGACAACATATAAAGTAATCTGTTTTACCTCTCATTTCTCTGTTTCTGACTTTTACTAGTTGTAGTGCCTGACCCCAAATTCATCCCACAACTTAACATGAAAATGTCCCTTTCAGTCTAGTGTTAATGTCACCCTTGATCCATTCTGCTCACATAGATAGCTGTTTCTCCAGCTGTTTACTCTGCATGATTCTTAGTGCCTATGGCCTTTGGTAACCCAGTTACCCATTGTGGATCCCTGTCCACTTTAACCATTAATCTAGGGGCTCAGTATAGGCGGAACCGCACCTTTGGTTCATACATAGCGCTCCTCTTGCGCTGGGCATTTTTGAGGGTCTCTTACCCTTCATTCCCTTACTTAATTCAATGCCCATAATGACTGGCCAGTCTTCTCTCTTCTCTACGTGTGCATATACCCTCTTGCCTCTAAACTACTTTAGCAGATTTACTACATATATCTGTGAACAGCACTATTCTTCCCTTTCTTATCTATAACACTCCGATGGACAATAGACAGGGACAACATAACATATAACCACCAATCAATACAGTTCGATTAAGGGGAGTAAAATAGGTACCCTTTGTCCCGAAAATGCCTTACCGATCAAGGAAGTCTGATAACTCAAATGTAAGCAAAAGGCTTACCTCAGCCGGCTGATTATCAGAAATCCCTGGATCGTCTCAAGCTCCTTGTTTCGGATACTCAGGGTCACCTGGAATCCCCTCCTAAGGCAAAGCTTGCCATGCTGACTCGGTTAAATTGATGATAGGCAACTCCTATCCTCATATTGATTAGTGGTTCCAAATTAATAATAACTACTGCAGTAGGGAACAGACACAAAAGATACACTCAGCATCTTTCCAAATAACTGTTCTGCTTTATTATGACGCAATTGAAGGTTTTTAGGTTTTTATGCACATGATTACGTAGGAATCACATATTACAATTGTACGTTTATGGTAACAAGGGGCGTTACATAGGCAGGCTAATTCTAATCAGGACTCATTTACGAAAGGCAAGTGCACTTGGAAGTGCAGTCACTCTAAATCTAAGGGGTAGATCTGAAATGAGTAGAAGCTCTGATGATTTTATCATCCAATCATGTGCAAGCTAAAATGCTGTTTTTTTATTTTCCTTGCATGTCCCCCTCAGATCTACAGCGACTTTACTTCCAAGTGCACGTTCCGTGCACTTGCAGTGCAAAGTGTATTTTCCTTTAGTAAATAACCCCCAGTGTATCACAGTGCACCAAGAAATGAGTGATGTTCAGAAAGATGACACCTCTTAAAGAATGGCTGCTTAGCGACTCTCCTATTACGGGAGATTACACGCTTTCAGCTCTATACCCAGCCAGGGCCTTCAATGGATCAAGGTGAAATCGTACTTCACGAACTTCCACCGGCACGATCATATAGGGACCCCAAAGTGAAATAAAAGCCTCCATAGCATAAAATCTTTGTGGCATTTATTGTAAAATGGTTGTAGTACACTTACAATATAGCAAGTAGTTACGGCCATAAAAAAACAAGCCAACCAGCTTAAACCGGCAGCCCATCTCCCTGGGACCTTAGCACATCGCTCTCCCTACGTGTTTCGTCACAAAATGACATCGTCCAGGGGCACGGGCGGTGTGTTGACTCACCGCAATATACACATCTCTGAAAAACAACCAGACCTTGTTCTGAGCCTCGAATAGCGATTTGAAACAGAACACCAAAAGGGCAAGTGCCCACACCTAGTACGGCATAAAGAATTTCAATGCCAATTATGCTCTGTACGATATCAAAGAGCAAAGAAGTAGTATTTAAACCTACATCTAACGGAAAGGTGAATTTTTATTTATTTTTTTCCCAAACTTAATATGGCTCTATACAATATGACAGCAATGATAGTAATAAAACTATAGGGTATAAAAAAAATATCCAAATCTTTGATGATCCCTAGGAGCACCATCAAATCTATCATAATCAAATTGAAAGAACATGGCACAACAGCAAACCTGCCAAGAGACACACCAAAACTCACGGACCAGGCAAGGAGGGCATTAATCAGAGAGGCAGCACAGAGACCTAAGGTAACCCTGGAGGAGCTGCAGAGTTCCACAGCAGAGACTGGAGTATCTGTACATAGGACGACAATAAGCCGTATGCTCCATAGAGTTGGGCTTTATGGCAGAGTGGCTAGAAGAAAGCCATTATTTTCAGCAAAAAAACAAAATTACACGTTTTGAGTTTGTGAAAAGGCATGTGGGAGACTCCCAAAATGTATGGAGGAAGGTGCTCTGGTCTGATGAGACTAAAATTGAACTTTTTGGCCATCAAAGATAACGCTATGTCTGGCGCAAACCCAACACATCACATCACCCAAAGAACACCATGCCCACAGTGAAACATGGTGGTGGCACCATCATGCTGTGGGGATGTTTTTCAGCAGCCGGGACTGGGAAACTGGTCAGAGTTGAGGGAAAGATGGATGGTGCTAAATACAGGGATATTCTTGAGCAAAACCTGTACCACCCTGTATGTGATTTGAGGCTAGGACAGAGGTTCACCTTCCAGCAGGACAATGAAAATGACCCCAAACACACTGCTAAAGCAACACTTGAGAGGTTTAAGGGGAAACGTGTAAATGTGTTGGAATGGCCTAGTCAAAGCCCAGACCTCAATCCAATAGAAAATCTGTGGTCAGACTTAAAGATTGCTGTTCCCAAGCGCAAACCATCCAACTCTGGGTGAATAGTTATGCACATTGACTTTTTCTGTTATTTTGTCCTATTTGTTGTTTGCTTCACAATAAAAAAAATCTTTAAAGTTGTGGGCATGTTCTGTAAATTAAATTATGCAAATCCTCAAACAATCCATGTTAATTCCAGGTTGTGAGGCAACAAAACACGAAAAATGCCAAGGGGGATGAATACTTTTGCAAGGTACTGTATACATTTTTTTTCAATTTTAAAAATATTTTTCATATTCAATCCAACATCAAGTAAAATCAAATGTTCTTGATTGTTTCCACTAGAGGCCGCTCAGAACGAGGTGTGGTTGTTTTTCAGAGATGTATATAATGCAGTGAGTCAACACGCCGCCCAGGACCCCAGGACAACGTCATTTTGTGACGAAACGTGTAGGTAGCGCCAACATGCTGACGTCACCGCATTCGCGCAGGTCCCGGAGGGATGGGCTACGAATTTAAGCCAGCTGGCTTGTTTTTTATGCCAGTAACTACTTGCTATATGTAAGTGTACTACAACCTGCTATGGAGGCTTTTATTTCTCTTTGGGGTCCCTATGTGATCGTGCCCAATCGAGGCGGTGGAAGTTCGTGAAGTACGATTTCACCTGGAGCCATTGAAGCCCCTGGCTGGGTATAGAGCTGAAAGCGTGTGTGATCTCCCGTAATAGGGAACAGTAACAGTCACCTTTCTGAGCATCACTCATTTCTTGATGCACTGTGATACATTGTCACTTCACTGGATAACTTTATTTGATTTGCACTATTTTGAATGTATTATTGATTGTTTAGCGCAACTTATTTTTGAATATTTGATTGATGCTGTGTATATCTCACAGAAAGTTGCTTGTGGCTTGTTCTATTTATTCTATTACTTATAATTCGTCAATAATTTTTATGACAGTGTGGTAATATTCCCCTTTTCCCTCTTTCGTCTTTCAGGACAGCACACTTGAGAGACCTCTGCTCCTCCCCTCTTAGGAAACACCACCTCCACCAGACTTTTAAGTTGCTCCTTCCCTTTAGCCCGTCAGTTTTGGTGTTTCCTCCAGAAGGGAGACATCGCTAGGAACCTGGGCCATATCAGCTGGTGAGGCTGAGACCAGTACGATCGTTGGAAAGGAGAGACAGAGGTCTCTCATTCACAGCAGTTCGGATGGGGAGTCTGGTTACCTGCTGTGGCATTGCGCTCCCTGTCCTCCCTTGGGGTATGGAAAGGCCTGGGAGTTTGTTTTTTCCACTGCCTGGGGAAGCCAATACGAAGGTGTCCAGATTCCCCTCACTCTGAGAGTCAGCATGGAGCAACACTGCGTCGGATGATGGGCGACATCATTTCCGACGGGAAGGGCACTTCCGTTCGGACCGCGGCTTCCAGTTCCGGCCGCGGGACGGATAAACTAACGGTGCAAGGGCTGGTGCGGGCTCCATTAAAGCTGAAGTGTCAGACAGAGGAGCATTCTGAGGCAGACCACTCCCCTGGCCAGAGGGATGTCAGACGGATGGTTCCCATTCTGTGCCGGGTGACGCCAGCACCAGCCACACTAAGGTAAGTGGAACCCTGGGGTGGTGTTCCCTTACCTTATACCCACTTAGCTCCACAGGATAAAACCCCCCTCTTGGTGGTCAGAGGGTAGGAGAGGCACGTCTGGGACCCTGGAGGTGGTTGGTCCTGGGGGGGTGCACTCCTGGTGTTGGTCACTTGGTTTTTTTTGTCTTTAAAGACTGTTGCTGATGCCGGCGCTTGTTTTGTCATTCCAGGACAAACCTGCGGAAAAGACCAAGCCCTTACATGTGTCCAAAAGAAAGTGCCCATCATGTAGAAGTACTTTAGGAGAGTCCTGGGGGAAGGTTTTGTGCAGTAAATGCATTGAAGGCTTAGTTAAGGAACACTCTATGGAACAGAGCTCTGACCTGGCAGCTTCTGTTAAGGAGCTTTCCAGCACTTTTCAATCTTTCAAAGCATTGTTTGAAAATTTTCAGCCTATACAGCCCCCAGCAGGTCCTCTCCCAGCACAGCAAGATGTCACACCTGGTTCCTGCAGGTCCCTCAGTCAGTGAGGAGTTACCGGGGGTTTCCAGAGAGGCTTTAGAGGATGAGTCGGATGGTGCATCCTCACATTCCTCAGGCGAATCAGATGGAAAGAAGGTGGATGGCGAATCCTCCAGAACCTCCCGATATAAACTTTCCTTGGAGGAGGTGGAGGAGCTCTTGGCAGCAATCCACACCACCCTAGGTATCCAGGAGGAGAAAAAATCTCTGTCTCTACATGACCGAATGTACGTGGGTCTTGGAGAGCAGAAGAAAAGGGTCTTTCCGGTGCATGAGGTCCTAGTAGATACCATTAAAAAGGAATGGCGGGACCCAGAAAGGAAACCTTTCTATTCTAGAGCATTAAAGCACAGATTCCTTTTTTCAGAGGATGAAGCTGCTGTATGGAACAAGTCACCTAGACTGGATGCAGCCTTCTGTCAGGTATCCAGAAAAACAGACTTGGCGTTTGAAGATATGGGGGTACTAACAGATCCCATTGACAAACAATGGATTCTCTACTTAGAAAGTCCTGGGATTCCTCTCTAGGCAACCTTAAGCCTGCCATGGCCGTCACAGTGGTGGCACGTAACATGGAGCACTGGCTAACACATATAAAAGCTCATATTGAAGCTGGGACTGCTAAGGAGATGATTCTCTCCTCCTTCCCAATGCTCTTGAAGGGGATTGCATACATTGCTGACGCCTCAGCAGAATCGGTCCGCATGTCTGCTAGATCCTCTGCCTTGGCCAACTCAGCCAGGCGAGCCCTTTGGTTAAAGACCTGGCAGGGGGACAATGCTTCAAAAATCAAGCTTTGCGGAGTCCCTTTCACAGGGGACTTGCTTGTTCGGTCCAGATCTGGAGGCGGTTCTTAATCGAACAGCCGATAAAAGAAGGCCTTCCCCTTGAAGAAAAAGTTGGGAGAACGGCCTAAAAAGAAGACTCGCTCACAAAGGAAGTCTAATTTTCCAAGAGCAGAGTCTCAGAAAAAAGTCTGGACCAACAAGGACAGAGGGCGCGGGGGAGCGATTTTTCACCCTCCTGAACAGCCCCGAAAGCCCCAATGACAGGTGTCACAGACCTAGCCGGGACAGAGGCTTTTGGAGAGGACTGTATGCAAGCCTGTTGCCTTTTGATTATGGGCCCTGGATTTTCAATGGATTCATTCTGTTGGGACACATCCTGTGAGGAGATGCTGGTGTCATCAACCTGTGTTTATGTTAATTGAATGAGCTAATGACATTGTCCTCTATACAATGTAGGAGACGGGACGACTGCTATTGTGTTAATTAACTGTATGAAGCTCGGTGACCACAAGTCTGGGCGAAAGGTCATGTCTCAGTCACCTAGGCTGTATAAAGGATTAGATAATTAGCTCATGTTAATTAAGTTACAGTTGTGTTGTTAGAGGAGGTTCCAACGGCATATAAAGTCTTGTAACTTTGATTCATAAAAAACAGTCCATGTTAGCAGTGAAGCAAGTGTCGCCTTGTTTTCTGCTCAGAGAGGTTGGAATATCTGATATCTGTATACAGACTGGGAGGAAGTGGTATATGACGGAAGCACTCAAGCGGAGTGTGGGACGTTCCGTGACATTGGTGGCAAGCAGCGGGAAAGCTTCCTGCAGTCTGGGACATCCAAACTTCCATCTGGATCCAAGGTCCAGATAGCAGGAGAGGAGAGGTACAGATACCAGCCGCCATGGATGAGGAATTCAGAAGGAGGTTGCGAGAGATGCAGATACAGCACAGAGGACCAGTATCGGAGCAGGTCCTGCTGGGATGGTGTGATTCTATTCGCTGCAACCTCTGGAAGGAAGCGCTAGCCCGTGAGCAGCGACACCAGGGAAAAGTTCTCCCCTCCATTGAGGAAAGGTACTGGTCGCAGTACGGACTGCGGGTGCGGTTTTTGGGAGAAAAACCACACAAGAAGCAGACAGCTGAATTAAGCAGGCTGGTCTGGGCAGAGATAAAGCTGGATGAGAGCTACAGAGCCCTCCGGTGGCATGTATCCCAAGCATGTCCCTGGATAGCGGATGACAGCCCAACGGAAGGCTTAAGCTACAGCGGCTTGGGACTGTTGTTTGTGAAGCTGACAGGGGACCCTAACTTTGGGAGTGATTTGGAGCGGCGGGTGGACGAAATCATGGATTTCAGAGAAGGGCTACTGAACATCTCAGAAGTGCACTGGGCACAGGAAGATTTGGAGTTTCTGGCCGTTCAGGAATGGGAGCTGGAGATCGCCTACAGACGGCTGCTAGACATTGCTCAGTGCCAGGGCTGGGCTCCCTTTGCCTGAGACTATCAGGAAATACCAGCTGACAACCCTGAAATCCTGGCTGAAGAGTCGGCAATGTGGCAGAGCAATAGTGTGCTTTGCCAACCTGCCCCCACAGCTATGGAGGCGGAGGTCTTATGCCGGATGCAGCAAGTGCTGACTGACCTTGATGATCCTGTTTCTGCATGGGATGATCTTGGATGGAGGAATGTGCCTGTCCAGCAGCATGCCAGAGAATCTGCAGTGGAAAATCTGGAGATTGCCATCCCCAAAGCTGAAGTGCTGACAACAGGGCAGAGCTCTGCTAACCTCTGCCCAGCACTGATAACATCTTCTGGGTTCCATGGACAGGAGATGGTGAACCTCCATCCCCAGACACCAGTTGCAGAGACAGGGAATTTGATAGACTTTTCTGCTGAGGAAGAACCATCGGGTGAGCCCCCAGCAGAAGAGTTGGGATTAGGGCCAAACTTCATTGCGCTCTGCTCAGCACTGATGGCATCTTCTGAGTTCCACGGACAGGAGATGGTGAACCTCTATCCACAGACACCAGTTATAGAGGTAGGGGATTTAATAGACTTTTCTGCTGAGGAAGAACAACCTGATGAGCCTCCAGCAGAAGAGCTGCTATTGGGGCCAAACTTCACTGTGCTCTGCCCCGCACCAACAGCAGTATCTGTAGAGTTACAGGGAACTTCCCCAGTTGAAGCACTGGCAACCGGGCAGAGTGCTACCAACCTCTGGCCATCACCTGCAACAACTACAGAGTTCCAGGGAGGTGGGGCAGTCGGCCTCCCTCCCCAACAGGTAGCCAGAGCAGATGGTGTGGGGTTTCCAGCAGAAGGGCTGGCAACAGGGCCGAGGACTGCTGGACTCTGCCCTCAACTAACAGAGGATGGATTTCCTGTGAAGGTGGATGGGACTTCAGTCTCCACCTGTATACCCCAGGGATGCTGGGCAGTGGGCCCCGATCCCCAACAGCATGACAGAGTGAGCCCAGACACCCTGTCTTCTCTCCAGTGGCAGAAAGGATTCCAGGGAGAAGAGCCAGTCCAGGCCTCTCCCCAGCGGCAGATATGTTCTCTGAGAGAGGCAGAGGTTGGCCGGGTGAGTAATACTCTGTTTGGAACAATTTGTTTGGGGTACTGTGTGGGTACAGGCAGTAGAGGACTGGAACTATGGACTAACTTCGGAGTCAACCCGTCTGGGGTCTCCTCCTGTGTTAGTCTCCTGCCGAAAGGGGAGAAATGTCACAGACCTAGCCGGGACAGAGGCTGTTGGAGAGGACTGTATGCAAGCCTGTTGCCTTTTGATTATGGGCCCTGGATTTTCAATGGATTCATTCTGTTGGGACACATCCTGTGAGGAGATGCTGGTGTCATCAACCTGTGTTTATGTTAATTGAATGAGCTAATGACATCGTCCTCTATACAATGTAGGAGACGGGACGACTGCTATTGTGTTAATTAACTGTATGAAGCTCGGTGACCACAAGTCTGGGCGAAAGGTCATGTCTCAGTCACCTAGGCTGTATAAAGGATTAGATAATTAGCTCATGTTAATTAAGTTACAGTTGTATTGTTAGAGGAGGTTCCAACGGCATATAAAGTCTTGTAACTTTGATTCATAAAAAACAGTCCATGTTAGCAGTGAAGCAAGTGTCGCCTTGTTTTCTGCTCAGAGAGGTTGGAATATCTGATATCTGTATACAGACTGGGAGGAAGTGGTATATGACAGAAGCACTCAAGCGGAGTGTGGGACGTTCCGTGACAACAGGTTAACCCTGGTGGGAGGAAGACTGGAGTCAGTTACCTCCAATCAGTTTATTTTAGGGATCGTAAGGAGATCGGCGGTTCACCTGAAGGGGGAATTAAACCAGAGAGCAGACTTCCTCAGCTGGAGGAAGTTGAGGGAAAGCGATTGGGTCCTCAATCAAGTCATCTACAAGATGATTATCGAGAAATGGGGGATCCCATGTGTGAACCTTTTTGCTTCAGGGGAAGACACGAAGGCCCCCCTCTTTTTCTCCCTGAACCGCTGGGATGGGGTGATAGGGGTGGACGCTCTGTTTCAGAGCTGGCATTTTGCCAAATGCTATACCTTCCCCCCTCCGGTTCTGTTGCCTGCGGTCTTGAGAAAATTCCAGTTAGAGGACCCGACCCTGATCTTGATAGCTCCACACTGGCCCTGGGGGCCATGGTTCTCGGTCCTAAGGAAATTGGTGGTGGAACCACCCTGGATTCTACCGGTCAGGGAAGATCTACTCTATCAAGGCCCAGTCTGCTGCCCTCAGGTGGAGAGGTGGAATCTGGCTGCCTGGCTACTGAAGAGGACTTCCTGAGAAGTAAGGGGTTTTCCGAAGGACTAATAACAACTCTTCTGAATTCTAGGAAAGAGGAGACGCGCAGAATCTATTTGAAAGTCTGGAAAAAATTCAGTTCTTGGTGAACAGAGAGCTCCTTTAGTGTTCGCAGTTGAGTAGCAGTGCTAGAGTTCCTACAGAGTGGGACAGATAAGGGGTTGGCACTTAGTACCCTTAAAAGTCAGGTGTCGGCTTTAAGTGTATTCCTTGTACAACAGCTAGCAGTGAATCCCTGGATATCCAGGTTTTTCAGAGCTTTAAGAAGGCAGAAACCAGTCAGCTCTCGCCCCTTTCCGGTATGGGATCTATCCTTAGTACTACAGGCCCTTACAGAGGGTCCTTTTGAACCTATTGAGTCTTGTAAGGTGAAGTTTTTAACCCTCAAGATGGTTTTCTTAGTAGCCATCACTACTGCAAGGAGGGTCAGTGAGTTACAAGCCCTCTCTAGGAGTGCACCTTTCTTTCAAATTTTTCCGGATAGGATTATTTTTAAAACCGTTCCGCCTTTTTTCCAAAGGTGGTTTCGGAATTTCATAGAAGCCAGGAAATTTGTTTACCCACCTTTTGCTCAAATCCTGTGAAGGAACAGGAACAGGTCTTCCACAAGTTAGATGTCAGAAGATGTGCATTAAGGTACCTGGAGGTTACGGAGCAGTTTAAGAAATCCGACTCCTTTTTTGTTTCCTTTTCAGGGGCAAGGATGGGTTCCAAAGCCTCTAGACACACTATAGCCAGATGGCTAAGATTGGCTATCAGTCAAGTCTATATAGCAAAGGGGGTGGAAGTTCCAGAAGGTATTAGGGCTCATTCCACTAGGGCTATGGCAACGTCGCAAGCAGAGTGGGCTGGTGCTACACCCGATCAGATCTGCAGAGCAGCAACGTGGTCAAGTTTTAAGACTTTCGTTAAGCACTACAGACTGGACTTATTGTCTGCGCATGACCAGGCTTTTGGGCGAAAGGTTCTGCAGGCAGTAGTCCCACCCTAGGGTAAGTGCTCGCTTATCCTCTCAAGTGTGCTGTCCTGAAAGACGAAAGAGAGAAAATTGAAGTTACTTACCGGTAACGTTTTTTCCAGGAGTCTTTCAGGACAGCACCGGTACCCACCCAGATATTGTCTTGCCACTAGGACGTGAGAGCATCAGGAATATAAATGTTGTTATGATGTGTTCTTATGTCTCCCTAGACTGGCCAGAGGCTCTCGTGCAAAAACTGACAGGCTAAAGGGAAGGAGCAACTTAAAAGTCTGGTGGAGGCGGTGTTTCCTAAGAGGGGAGGAGCCGAGGTCTCTCAAGTGTGCGTTCCTGAAAGACTCCTGGAAAAAACGTTACCGGTAAGTAACTTCGATTTTCCAATTTATACAATAAAACTATCTGGAAACCAGGAATGTGTTTGTAATGTTTTCAGTTACATTGTAAACTTTTTGAACTTGGAGCTAAAATTCAACCACTCAGAGCTTAGTGTCAGGTGGATGATCAAGTGTTACATCACACCACTGTACCATCATTCTGCTTAAAGCCCTTACAATGTACTCAGGCGCTTCCTTTGTCAGAAGAACTTTGCTACAGAAGGATTTACACCCGAGGAGCTGTTATCTTTCCAGACACACTTAGCCTATGTTCCGCAGCCTAGTTTGTGAGTACCCCGCAGGGGGATACCCTCACCCTTAGCTATGGCAGAGGCCAAGTGAAAGGAAGCAACGTCAAAAAATCAGGCAAACATTTGTTCTGTGACAGGCGGCATAACACAGCCTCAGTTACAATGCTTCCTTTATTCCACAGCAAGACCCCATTTTAAAACAGGTCTCTGAATTTGATTCCAGCTAAATCTCTAGCACGCAGCATGAGCATTATCTGACTAAGGCTGAATTTTCTGCACCTAAGTAACAATTCCTCAGACAACTAAAGGATTTCTTATATTCATTACTGTTAATATCTTAGACATGCCAGTCTTCTCCTTCATCCCTCTGCTTCTACTAGGGTCGCATCCTGTCATGCCCACCCTTAAAGAGGCAGACATAAAAGGAAAAAAAATATGACATGAAGCTGGTGTTAGGTCCTGCGAGCCACCACTAACCAGATGCTAAAATAGATGAATAAATGACACAGAAGCTGCTAGCGTTAAACACGTCACATAAATTGTGCTAAGATAGATAAATAAAATATATACGCTGCGCTACATATATATAGTGTGATACACACTCTATCAGTGTAGATATCATAGTATATATTAAATATCAAAATATAAATGTGTCTTAAATAATCAATGATTAGTGAAATAATTAAAAAAAATTTTTTTAATTAATTAAAAATACTGGATAACTTTAAATGAGTAAAAAGATATAAATATATAAAATACACAACTTAATCCAAAGTGCTCCTATGCAAGGTAGTGATCATAATACATATATAGATAATATGTGAGTGATCCTGAAAAAAAGTGCTCATGTGCTTCAGTGATAAACAATTGTGTCGCTGGCAATCCTGCCAGAAAAGTCCATATACTTCAAAATGAAGAGAATTATTCATATATCCCAGTGCTCAAGCATATACACACGATATCCAAATGCGTCTCTTCTGACCACGATGTGGAAAGTTCATATATCTCAAAACAATTCAAAAAGTGATTCAAAACATGCTATGGTGTCATCACTCCCCTTAGGTAGTGAACGCTCACCTTAGAGCGTGCAAATTAGACCCCTTTCACACTGGGGCGTTTTTCAGGCGCTTTAGCGTTAAATAAGAGCCTGTAAAGCACCTGAAAGAAGCCTCATCTGCAATCCCAATGTGAAAGCCTGAGTGCTTTCACACTGAGACCCCTTTCACACTGGGGCATTTTTCAGGCACTTTAGCATTAAAAAAGAGTGTGTAAAGCGCCTGAAAGAAGCCTCATCTGCAATCCCAATGTGAAAACCCGAGTGCTTTCACACTGGGGCGCTGCGCTGGCAGGGAGCAAACAGCTTCTTTGCAGTCGCTTTCGTGTTTTTGCTACCGGGCTGGGTGCGCCGAAGGCCCGAGCCCTTTCACAAGGCCAGCGCCCGAAAAACGCCTGAAAATTGCCCCAGTGTGAAAAGGGTCTTAAGTAGCGCTTTACCAGCGTTTTGCGGGCATTGGCAGTGTGAAAGGGCTCGGGCTTTCACATTGGGATTGCAGATGAAGCTTCTTTGAGGCGCTTTACAGGCACTTTTTTAACGCTAAAGCACCTGAAAAACGCCCCAGTGTAAAAGGGGTCTTAGCGATTAAGCTCAGTTAATGCACGCATGTGAACCACCTCTAGGCTCTTTAATGGTACCGGATTTCTGGACTCCTCAATGTGACCCTCCGCAGTATCACTCCTTAGATGTGTTTATTAGTTCTCTTCTTCTTTACTCATTTAAAATTATCCAGCATTTTTAATTAATTAAATTTTTTTTTTTTATTATTTCACTATTCATTGATTATTTAAGACACATTTATATTTTGATATTTAATATACACTTTTGATATCTACACTGATAGAGTGTGTATATGACACTATATATAGGTAGCACAGCGTATATATTTTATTTAGTTATGGGTCCACATAATTTGCTGGTTGATGTTGAATTTCTGTGGCGTGCAAAGGCCTTAGCATTGTCACACTTTATCCTCTTCCATCTTGCTACTTGCTTTGGGTCCTAAGAAACCTGTTAAGTCCAAAAGGGCACTCCTCTTTCAGGAATTAATAAAAGAGGCAATTTATGAATGGGTCAATCCAGGAAGCATTTTCACTCCTCCAAAAATCTTTGGCAAACTCTATTCAGTGGAAAAATATTGCTAAGAAGTGGACTGTTCCAGTTGCAGATTCTGCCTTTTTGGTCTAAAGCAAAGTTACACTTGCAGGATCAGCTATAGCCTCGTACACACGGGTGGAATGTCGGGAGACAACGGCCGGCTCCAAAAAAAAAATTGCCGATATTCGGCCAGTGTGAATATTGGTCAGTTCGGCCGACTTCTGTCGGACGTGCATGCTGGAAAACCAGCATCTGGCCGACTCACGATCAGCGCTCTTAGCCAATGGCACAGAGCGATGATCGGAGTGTTCTGGCAGGGCAGGGTGGCCCCCTGCAGAACACAATAGCTCAGTGGGGGAGATCGCTGAACTAAACTCGAATGGTTAGTAAAGCGACTCCGAGCTGTCAGTTGTTTGTGTATACCCGGCTTAAAGCCTCGTACACACGGTCTGATTGTTGGACGACCGAGCATCTGATTTTTGTCAAAAGGGTGTGTGCAGGATTTTGTCTAGCAAACTAACTATCCGCAAATTGTGATTTGACAAACACAAACGTAGTGACGTACTATGAGAGTATAAAGAGGAATTAATTTCTCAAGAGTCACCCTTTGGGCCCCTTCTGCTAATTTCATGTAGAAGTAGAAGTTTGGTGAGCGTTGATTCGCGATTTTCAGATCGTACAAAACAAATGCCTTTTAAACGTTTGGCATAACTACATGCATAGCACCTTCATTATTATCCCATTAAAGAAGATGAGAATTTTGACATTTCATCAATTGCCACATCACGAATGTTAATTCTAGATTACGAACAGTAGTTTACAAGACCAAACTCTTCCCAGTCATTCCGATCATGCGTGTTTGTACTTTCGACTTTTGTGTGACGGATTTCTGTACTGACCATCCGAAAAATCAGACGTTGAGTTCACATTAGATAAAAATTGTATAGCCTGCACATCCAGCTCTTGTCTGATGTAAAAGTCAAATCGTCTGTCGAATGCATCGTACTAACGATCCGAAAATCCGCAGACAGCTCGTCTTCAGCGTTTTGTACTGTGTGTACGATGCTTTACTCTGATCTTTGTTAGATCGCAGCCACTTGCACTATGTACAACCATTATTATCCTGTTTTTTCAGGACCTTACCTTAAAGTGTTTCAAAAGGCAAAAGGTTTTTTTACCTCAAAGTAGAACCTTAGTAAGACATTTAAGAATTAACAAATTGCTTCTTGCTTACCCCTTTTATATGTATGGCTATGTAAAACATTTAAAAATAAGTACCTATGTGGTGGAGATTCCAGTAGTGCACTCTCTCATCTTGTTCTGCGCAGCCTCAGTTGCTTCTGTTCTCGGCACTTTGCCAAAAATCATACAGCGATGCAGTCACTAGAGGGCGATCTGCTGACAGCATGAGGGAAGGAGGAAACCTCAGGAATAAAACAGCCTGTTCCAAGGAAGGACGGATTAGGGAAAGAGAAAAAGGAAAGCAGGTGTGCTAACAGGACAAACTATGCTGCTGGGGAGACGCAAAAGCAAAGCATTTTCCTGTCACTGTGGTCGAAAACGAATGTCGGTTTTACCCACTAATGATTAGAAAAAGAAACAACCTTTTTTATGCCGCGTACACACGATCGGGATTTTGGTCGGAAAAGGATATGATGGCTTTTCCGACTGGATTCCGCTCAAGCTTGCCTTGCATACACACAGTCACACAAAAGTTCGCTGAACTTTTGACCGTCAAGAACGCGGTAACGTACAACACTACGACGAGCCGAGAAAATGAAGTTCAATGCTTCCGAGCATGCGTCTAATTGTTTCCGAACATGCGTAGGAATTTTGCGCATCGGAATTGCTACAGACGATTGCATTTTCGGATAGGAACTTTTTCCGACCGAAAAATTGAGATCACGTTCTCAATCTTTTGCTGGCTGGAATTCGGCCAGCAAAAGTCCCATGGAGCATACACACGGTCGCATTTTCTGACCAAAAGCTCTCATCGGTCTTTTGCTGGCCGAATTTCCGACTGTGTGTGCGCGGCATTAGAACCTTTATTTGGTAAGAATATTTGTTTGTAATTCTTCCCATCTATGACCAGCTTCGGTAGAGTCCTCAATAAGTAATTGACTGCTCAGGTCTCCAGCAAAATGTGGCCCCTGGCAAGAAGAATTAGAAGCAATTCTGGAATTTACAGCACACCCTAATTTTGCTGGCATAGTTATTAATGTGGAATGTATGTTTCTTGCTAGAGAGCATTCATTTGTATCAACTTGTTATGAGTAAACTTCCACTTAAATTAATTCTCTGCATAAGGTAAAAACTTTCCAATAGTAGCACCACCCAGCCCTCCTAAACACTTACCTGAGTCCTCTTATCAGACCAGCACTGTTCTTGGCTGCAGGTCTTCCCCTCTCCCTTCTCTCATAAGCTTCACAGAGAGCAGTGAGAGCCATTGGACCATGCTGCTGTCAGTTAAATCCGGTGAAGGGAGAGGGAGGGGGCAGAGCCAAGCTGCTCTGTGCCTGTCTACAGATGCACACAGCCCAGCTTGGTAGATTATCTGCATGAGTGCCCCCACAGCAGCCTTCTTGCTATGGAGGCACTCGGAGGAGAGAAGGAGTAAAGATCCCCAACAGGGGAGCCCAGAAGAGGTAAGGGACCACTCTGTGCAATACCATTGCACATAGCAGGTAAGTATAACATGTTTGTTATTTTAAGAAAAGAAAACAGCCTTTAAAATCACTTTAAAGGAGCAACTGCAGCAATTACCTCCTGCTACATTATGCAGATGCACTACAATTAGTCATAATACATATTTATAGAATAGATTTGATTGATTTGATTTCCATTCACATGTACAGAATCTTGTGGCTCAGTGTGGTCAAAAGTGGCCTAGAAAAGATGCCTTAAGCGTTTTCGAAGGAAGGCATTTCTTTGGTGAAGCCCTTGACAAATTTTCAAAGATTTTAAAACCTGCCAAGTCTTCCGCAAATCTTTCTTCCCAATGAAGGAGTGCTTTCACTCCTAAGAGTGGGGAAACGTGTTGCAATTCCAAGATCACGGACATTCCAGACCCACTGATTCAATCGGGGGTTCAGAGTAGTACAACATAATGTTCAAAACTCTGGCCCCTCACCATCTCTTTCTCTATCCTGCTCAAAAAACATTAGGAATCGCAGGACACCCCACCTAAACCATCCTGCATTCCAGGGAATAGTTATTTTTTGAATTCCTCTGGAGGACAGGTTTAAAAGATTTTATTCCAACCTGTTTTTGGGACCAAATTTAACTGCTTGCCAACCGTATACTGTATATATATATATATATATATATATATATATATGGCGGCTCTCAGTGGTGGCACATCCATAGGGGGCGCACGGGCGGTGCCCCCCCCACCCCCACCCAGCAATCACAATAAATAAATAAATAAATACATTTTTAAAAAGGCCCCTTTAAAAAAAAAAAATAGAAAAAATGTTTTTTAAGTGCACTGTGTTCAGGCTCCGGACACAATGCACTATGGGAAGCGCCACATCAATGCAATCACGAGATTGCGGATGAGACGCTTCATTTGCAGGCTTTTGACCTGCTTTGTGGTGCATTCCAAAGCGCCGAACAGCTTCCGCCCATAGTATTACTGCGGGCGGGAGCTTTGTTCTTCTAGTTAACTGCAATGGTTACTTCCAGGTTTCCATATGCTAGTGGTGAACCGGAAGTGATGTCGGCAGCTCCGTGGAACACACGGCCCGAGCGGAGCTGCCTGTAAGGTAAGTAAGACTCACGCAGTCAGCACTCAGCACGCTGTATTTAAAACGAAAATAATATATATATTGGCCTAAATTCAAGAAGAAATTTGATTTGATTTTTTCATTTTTTTATTGGATATGTTTTATAGCAGAAAAAAATATAGTTGTTTTTTTCAAAATTGTCGGCCTTTTTTTTGTTTATAACGCAAAAAATAAAAACCGCAGAGGTGATCAAATACCACAATAAGAAAGCTCTATATGTGGGGAAAAAAAGGACATACTTTTTTTGTGTACAGCGTCGCACAACCGCGCAATTGTCAGTTAAGGAAATTTTAAAAATGGCCTGGCCAGGGGGTAAACCTTCCGGAGCTGAATTGGTTTAAAGGGGTATTAGCTCTATCTTGGGCCAAGAAACCCTACAAAACAACTAATTTCCCATTACATAATTTTGCATGAAAACTGCTAGGTATTCAAACATGCTTACCTCCAGTAGATCAGTAGGACAGAGATTGGTTTCAGTAGGACAGTGGACGGTGTCAGTAGAGCAGTGGAATTTGTCATTAGGGCAGAGGATGGTGTCAACAGGACAGTGGATGATTTCAGTCAGTAGAGCAGTGGACGTTCCGTAGGACAGAGGATAGTATCAGTAGGGCAAAGATTGGTGTCAGTAGGGCAGTGGATGGTGGCAGTAGGTTTTTTATTTTAATTATTATTTATTATATATTTATTATTTATTTTTTACTTTTTTTAGGAGCCTCGTTGGGGGGCTTTGGTGAAATATGAGGGGTCTAAACAGAACCCTGACTGACATCATCCACTGTCCTACTGACACCAGCCTCTGCCCTATTGAATTGTCCACTAAGACAGGAAGAGTGTTACTGATCACTAGGTGAAAATAAAGGAAATAAAAGCCTGAAAAAGAAAAAAAGCTAATGCAGCCACAATAGCGTAAAAACTATCAGCAGTTATATTCTCTAGAACAATAAAAAATGGGTTTACTTATAATAATTAGGATTAAGAAAGTTCCATGTGGATGTAATAGTATAAATTGTCACCTCCAGGCCGAAACAACACTACTTTGTCCATAACAATATGTCTGCCATAGTTCCACTCTGTATAACACCTGTGGAACTCGCATATGGTAACAGATTCCCCTACATAAGTGCACATAGATTTGGGCACTTGCAGATGTTCCCAAGTGGTCTCATAAAGTTCCTGATGTTTAGCTTCGACGACCCAGTTAAGGGCCTCAGGAAATTTCGGAAAGTCCAGTCCATATCACTCTTGCACTCGGTGAAAGAAAAATACTGCTGGAGCTGCGTTAAGTAGGTCATCATGGGCCCAGGCCCTGACCGAGAGGCAGATAAGAGTTAGGCGCCTGTCCTACTGCCACAGACGTCATTGCCATAGGCTCCTCAGCATCATTGGCCGTCTCCTTCGCTGTAGAATGTAAATAAAAATGCTGCGCTGCACAGAAATAAATATCATGCAAATGGTACATTCAAAATAAAAAAGGTGCAAATAAACAACATCAAAATGTCCATGTGAGAAGTGCTGTACACTTATTCTTCAGAAAATGTTTGAAGTTTAACCATCAATCAATCAATCGTGATCTCTTGTTATCATCAAATCACACAGGTGTCCACACCCTAGTACAAAGCTTTTAAAAAAAAATCAAAATCAATTCTTTTTCCTTCATTACCCCAAACCTCCTTCCAAACTGCATCCTCTTCTTAGGGCACTCTTAAGTTGTTTGGCTGCTCACGATTAGGGAGGACCTCAAACAAGAAGAGGCGACACCTCCCGCAGCTTGCCCATGGTGCAATGACTGCCTTCTGCTTGTTACAGTTTGGACAAACAGACACAAGGGATTCGCTGACATCTTATTGAAACAGAGCTAACCCTTTTTGCCGCATCACCCGTAGTCCGTTATCCATAGTCCTCCCCCTGTATATGGGTACTGCCATTTGGGGCTTAATCCCTTCCCAAGGGGCCTTCTTCCATTGAATTTGGAACATCTCTGCACTCTGTTTACACGACTGCTTGACTGTTGCACCTTACAGCTACCACGTATTGTTCACTCCTTTAACTCCGCCTTTCAGCACAGCTCCATTCAGCAAGGCTGACACATCCTCCTCAGGCAGTGACGTACCCAATTCTGCTGACTACGCCAAGTGTTAGTTGGGCCTTGTTTCGCCACCAGCAATAGTCATGCTAGCCAAGGGCACCTCTCACCATTTTGCTGCAACAGGAATGAGATGGGGCACCAACCTCCTGAATTGTTAGGAATTCCACTATCTTGGTTACTCAAATGTTCCTGGCCAGAAGCACACTTCTAGAAATAAGGAATGTCCACACAATCAACCCTTTTACCATTTCCTGAATGTGTACCGAAGCTTACCTTTACCCATCCGCTGATTCCCTCAAGCTCTTCCCATCTAAGATTATAAAGGGCTAAGCTAGTCTCACCCACAGTACCCATCCAGGGGAGGAGTTTCCTTAAAAAGGATACTAACCCTGCTTGCATTCTGAATTGAAAGCTTTAATAGCCACTGCGCAGGAACTAGTAGGTAGATTGGCAGTTCTGAGCACACTATCTGCATGCTGTTTCTGGTTTTTACACTAAAAAAGAATTGAGGCCAGGTAACAAGCATTTTCAGAAGGAGGTTGACAATGCAACCCCCATATTTTTTCAGGACAGGTTGCCTTTAATATTATTCAGTTTCTTTTTTGCATAGTTTAAATTATTGAATGCAATTTTAATGGCATGAGGATGGCAACTAAGACAGAGAATCAATTTCAGATATACCAGGCATTATTGCTCAAATAAAATCTCTATGCCTTAATGTACCCAAGAGTGAAACTTGTCATATAATGCCTAATATAGCAGCTAACTTAGCTGAGTGCTATGTTTAAACCTTTTTTTTTCTTCATTCACTTTAATCATGTAATGAGGCCTCCAGGTATTTGAAATATTTACGGTAATATTATGAAGATAAATTTAAGATCTTTCCAATTGCTGTCTAAAGAGCTATATAAGGTTGAATTTTATGCTTTCAGATTGATGTCATTTACTGTAATGGAAAATGCTGCTTAGAAATGTAATTCTAAAAACTGTTTTGGTTCATAGCTAATAATTATAAC
The DNA here is from genome assembly GCF_042186555.1 of Aquarana catesbeiana. Lineage (NCBI taxonomy): Eukaryota > Metazoa > Chordata > Amphibia > Anura > Ranidae > Aquarana > Aquarana catesbeiana. The sequence goes on along the minus strand of NC_133325.1, from coordinate 245,229,958 downwards.
AAGATCACTATAGTTAAAGTATGGACTGTGCAAATGATTCACCTAATATGGTACACAAAATCTCGTAATGTAGGACCTGATAGATCAAGGTGTCAGTTACTTCAACCACTGGCCCTTGCATGCCAGGTTCCCAAAATAACTTTCAATTTAAATCAACTAAATACAATCCAGGACTATGGAAAAAATAGATGTGCAAAGCCTTGTTTATTTTCTTTAGGCCTCATGTACACTGGGCATTTATCCCTGCTGTGTAGGTGCTAGCAGAAAGCACAGGTGAACAATCCAGCCCCGCTGCTGGCAGCCTGCAAAACTCAATTTGACATAGGGCTGAATGGTGCACTGAGCGGTAATAACCATTCGAGCAGTATGCACCCAGGGATGAATGCCCAGAAAGCACCAGTATGCGTATCTCTGGACGTATACTGCCTTACATGTTAGTGCTGCTTGGTACCAGCCCCATCCAGCTGTAGATGCTGTCAGCCTCTCATATAATTTCACAGGCTGCTGGCAGCTGTGCTGGAGGTTGTGCCTTCCACCCACCCCTGATTGCTGGAGTCTCATGCACAGCCATTAAACGCCCAGTATGCACAAGGCCATACAAAGCAGCCACAATCTCAGTAGAAAAGCCTCCCGTCAGTATGTTGTAAATAAGTCTCTCTGCAGAGGTCTGACCTATAGGTCTGCAATCAGTAAGACTAATGCTCCCTGCTGATTTGGGAGCCAGCTCTGACTCAGCAGGGGGCATGTTGGACCTTTGCATAGAGCCCTCTGCTTTCACACAAAGAGCAGTAGGGATGAACTGAACTAATAGTTCGATCTGATCCTAGGTTCAGTCCAAACTTTGGCTGAACTTTGGCAGTGGGAGCCAAGCATTATATATAGTTAAAAAAAGGGGGTAAATGGGACTTTAAATGAGGCAGTGACTGGGTAGTGTCATATGCCTCCATCCCTGGCACAATGCAATAGAGTTGGGAAATTTGGGACTTTAAATAAAGCACACAGTTATACGGTAATAAAAAGAAAATCAGTGTTTATTGGTACATATACACATGTTGAGTCATATCAAAATACAGTGAATAAATAGTATTGCTCATTAGTGACACATAGCACAAATATGGTAGAAATTTGTGGTGGTGCAGCGTTATGTATGTATATATTTGTACCATGTGTCACTAATGAGCAATACTATTTATTCACTGTATTTTGATATTAATCAATATGTGTATATGTACCAATAAACATTGATTTTCTTTTTATTACCGTATAGCCGTGTGCTTCATTTAAAGCATTATATATAGGAGCGGTCACTGGCCAATGATGTCACCACTATTCCCTTCCATTATAAAGCTGATGACAGTTTGGAGAGCTGTAATTCAGCGGATAGACAGCGGGTATTATGATTGATGATGTATCTATTATGAGGGACTTTTTGAAGATTTTTTATTTTTTTCATAAAGTACTTTTCAAATGGTTGGGTGTCTATATTTGTACTATGCACCCCATACTCATTCACATGTGAGGAAGGGGGTATCTGGGGGCCCTCTTATTTTTAAGGCACAACCACTGGCCATGACTGTGGAGAAGAGGCCCTTGTCCTTAACATGGGGACAAGTTGCTTTGCCATGGGACCCCCTGGCAAATCCCCCCTCCCATGTTGTGGGCATGTAGCCTGGTATGGTTTGAGTGGCTCACCCCCCCCCCCTTCCTGGACAGCCAGGCTGTATGCTCGGATTAAAGAATGATTCCAGGCATAGTATATTTTGGTATATACTATACCTAGCCAAGCCCTCTGGAAGCTGGAATCACTTTAGTAAACATGGCTACCTTCAGTAATCTTCACTTGCTTCTGGGTCCTGAGCTGAGTGGCCGACCAGATGCATTGTGAATACAGGAGGTCGGCTTGTAAGCAGGTTCTTCCAAAGTGTTCTAAGGGTTAAAGTTTTTTCTTTTCTGCTGTGTATATGCTTGGGGGTTCTTCAGGTCAAATATGTTATGTGTACTACTAAATGTTACAATTTATTTTTTTGCAACTGTTGTCCTTAGGTTGACCTGCTGAGCTAGTGGATCTGAGAAGAAATGGTTAACTCTGCTCATCAGGTTTTCCCACTCTTTTTTAGAAGGTTACCACCCCCTGCAAGTCACACCACATAAATAAGGGCTCATTAGTGCCTTAAGGGTCCTGGAGTGGGAAAGGAGTTCTAGATCTACTGTCAAGATGTGGGCGTTATGCTGCTGGTTTGCCCAATTGTGGGAGCCCAGTCGGGGTACCAAGGGGTCTGGATCTACATGGACTTTTGTGAGACTCTTGTGGATTACTTATTGCCTTTGTGGATTTACTCTTGGCTTACTGTAGATTCATTTCTCTGACTTTGCTGATAAATTCACATATGACTACCTCATGGTGCACTTAGAGAGCTATGTACCGGAATGTATGCTGGGAATGTCTTTGAGAAACTGTTTCTGTGTTACCTGCAACTACTTCAGTAAAGGATGCTAATTTTTCCTCTAAATTGCCTGGTCTGAAGTCCAATCCGGGACTGGTCTTGCTGCACAGAGTACCTAGGAACCTAGATTAGAGTCATGCAGAGAGAGATGTGGATGGGGGCCCTGGGAAGGAGAACAAGCATGGAGTTATTGAGTTATGGAGAAAGCAACAGTAATATATGAAACATTGTCACTGGGAGTGAGATGACAGAACTGCTGAGTTGTTGGAGACCAGTACAAGCTCAGTGGTGCTAGCTTTAGAAGTGGTGTACACCTAGAGGGAGAGGTGTTCTCTAACAGAAGTTGTGTCTGAAGTGCTTAGTATTTTCAGTCTAATGCCTCGTACACACGATCGCACATTCCGACAACAAAATCCATGGATTTTTTCAGAGGGATGTTGGCTCAAACTTGTCTTGCATACACACGGTCACACAAAGTTGGTAGGAAATTCCGAACGTCAAGAATGTGGTGACGTACAACACGTACGACGGGACTATAAAGAGGAAGTTCAATAGTCAGTGCGCCACCCTTTGGGTTCCTGCTAATCTCGTGTTTATCTCGTGTTAGTAGAAGTTTGGTGAAAGATGATTCACGCTTTTCAGACTCATGCTTTTCCATTCGTTACTGCTCTTCAGTTTGTGCTTGTGGGTTTGTATCTGTTTTTCAGTGGGTGTAGTCAGTTCACATTTGTTTGTCAGTGCGTATCATTATTACTATAAGACGTATTTGATTTTCAGTTTGCTCTTCTCAGGCCTTGCTGTTTTTCAGTGCTTTCTGTTTAGTTTGTTCTTACCAGCCGACCATTTTGAAGTCATGTTGCGGTTACGTACTCGTCGTAGAGTTCGTGCTGTGCAGGGGCTTGGTGTTGGGGTTCTTACTTTGACCCAAGCCCAGTCCATGAGCAGGGTGGGGAGGAGTTCATGGACCAATAATTGGTTGCTCCAGCATGACCAATTCTGTCATATGCCTTTGTTGAGGGAGATCCGTGAGAATAATCCTGATGATTTCAGGAATTATCTCCGGATGACTGTCCCCTTATATTATGAAGCAGGACACCTGCATGCGGCAAGCCATCACTCCTGAACAGAGGCTAGTCGCCACGTTGCGGTACTTGTCGACAGGGAGAAGTCTCCAGGACATCAAGTTCTCGACAAGCATCTCCCCCCAGGCTCTGGGGATTATTATTTCAGAGACCTGTTCTGCCATCATTCAGGTCCCTCAGAAGGACTATATTAAGGTAAGATTTCCCCTTTAACATCCCATTCTATGTATTTAATGTTTGCTAATCTATTGTTTTTCTTTCATCATTCCCTAATTACCATGATTGTAATATGCTGTGAATGCATCCTTTGTTCTCATTCATGCTGGAAGTTTTTAATGCTCCTTTTTTGTCCTTCATGCATATTTGCCTTCACTAACCTCCCCAGCATGCTATCCTGGGCCCATATCCACCTAGCCCAGTCACTTAACAATGTATTTTGTCAGCTCCATAGTAGTTCTATTTACCCTAAACACCCCCTAAAATGTGTACAAATGTTATTTGTGTGCTTAAATTCATGCAGAGTGCCAGAGGCTTTTTTTTGGTTACCAAAATAATTTGTAACCCTCCCTCCCCCCCAACCACTAAGTCAACCGGTACCAATCCTCTATCTGCTGACTTTGCCCAACCCATACACACTATACCTACCTCTTTTGTGGTCATATTTATGGATGAATTCCCCAAAGAAGTCACGTGATGTGACGATACGCGTTGGGATTGTCATTACAAATGTGAGTTTGTTCTCTATGATCTTATTACAATAAATTATTCTATATGTGGGATTATGCTATGAGCATCTCTCTTTCCATAACCTTAATACCATCCATTGAGTTCCTATTTGAATTGCTTTGGAGCAAAAGCAGACTAAGGATTAGTACTAAGGAAGGAAGGACTAAGGAAGGGGCTTACGAACTCGGCGTTCGTGGATTGGCGCTTATGCTCCCTATTTAAAAGTGAGTGCATCACTTTTTGATCTGCCCTTGTTCCATTGCGTCCATCTTACAGAGTTATGCTATGAATTTTATTTTTCATGTTTCTCCATATGTTTTAAAAAAATCTGCCATTGAGACCATTCAAGCAACCTAACACAGCCAAGAGGGGACTATCACATTTTGCATCTGTCATCTTTATCTGCATCTGTGACCAACCCATGCTGTATACCTTACGGCAGTAAGGTGAGCTGCTTGCAGACACACAGGTGTCATCACTGAAGGTTTTCGTTTCAGCACTTGTGCCTCCTGGTGGTGGGACTCATTGATTACAGTTCTACACGGATGTTTTCGAGTTTTCACTTATCACTGTATTATTCTATATATGGATTTTTTCTCTCACTGGGCTGTATTGATTTGTTACACTTGACATTTATTTTATTTGGATTTGCTTTCGTTTTGCTATATCTATATCAGGACTCACCAAGCTTTTTCTGCATTATGTTTTTGTTATTCACTTGATTGTGTTTATTGATGCGCTAGGATTGTATCATGTTTTTGAGATTTGATTTGACATCATTTTATATTACTTACCCTTCATACATTAGTAGTATCACTTTTCTGTGTCCAGTGGACATATTTCCTTTCACACAGCACAAACATCACCATTTACCCCTGTAGTGAAAGGGCCTGCCTGAATACTTTCAGATGGTACTGTTTAAAGTATTTTTTCTCCTATTAACTTGATAGGTAATTGCAGAATGTAAAAAAGTGCTTCGATTAGGACAGTGTGTATTTCTATTTGTGTACTATGACACTTCCTACCTGTCCAGTGGGCTGCCAATAGTGTAAGTAAGGGGGGGCTGGCCAAAGTAAAACACATTATTTATGCATTCAGCTCTCAATGAAGTGGAGAGGGTTACCTGTCCAAACCCCCCCCCCCCCTAAAATTTTTACAGTGAGCCATCGGAGGGGGGCGGGGGTGGAATCTGATAAGTGGATCTTATATTTTTGTCTTTAAATACTCCTTCAAATAAATGTTAATACTGATGTTGGCCAAGAATGTTTGTGTCTAATCTGCTTGCAATGTTTATGTGCAAAATGACAATCTTTTTTTCTTGTTTTGACTCCACAGTTTCCTTCAAAGCCACAGGAATGGCAGACTGTGGCATCCCACGTTGCTGATCGTTGGGACTTTCCTAACTGTGGAGGGGCAATTGATGGGAAACATGTCCACATAGTCCCACCCCCCCAACTCGAGGTCATACTATTATAACTATAAGGGGTTTAATAGTATTTTGATGTTGGCGGTGGTGTCGGCGACATATGAGTTCCTCTATGTGGATGTGGGGAAGAATGGCCAGATGTCGGATGGTGGAGTCATCGCCCAGACGGTGTTCTACAGGCGTCTCCAGAGTGGTGGCTTGGGATTGCCACCACCTCCAGAAGATAACGTGGAAGGACTCCGGTTTGTGTTTGTTGCTGATGAAGTATTTGGTCTGGGTGAACACCTGATGCGGCCGTTCCTGATGAGGACCCTCACCCCGGAGCAGAGGGTTTTTAATTACTGGTTGGCCAGAGCCAGAAGAGTGGTGGAGAATGCTTTCGGGATAATGAGCAGCCCGTTCCGCCTATTCCTCACTGCAATTAACATAGCGGAATATAAACTTAATCACATAATTCTTGCCTGCTGAATTTTACATAACTTTTTGCGCAAAAATGCAGCAAACTATGTGGCCTCAGTTGGGACTGAGGCCGGATTCTTACCAGATCCAACACTGACGACTCTTGAATCTGGCCCTCCTGCCTTGCCGCCCCAAAGCGCCCGTGAAGTTCACCAAAAGTATCTAGAGTACTTTGCGGGTAGGGGGGCCATTGATATGCCACCAAATGTCTGAGACATTTTTTAAATAAATATCTTTTTGAAACAGAACTAATATTTCATTTGATTTACTGCTTGGGTTTCTTTTAGCTGTCTTCTAGGTTCTACAATGGGCTTTTTTTTGTTGGCCTTTTTCTTCAATAGTGCAAACGTAATTTATTTGATACATGAGGTGACAATCTATTCTTCAGCGAAATATTATGTTGTATGTTGTGGATCTGCTACACACACACCTTGTTTTTGTTGTTAAAGTCTGTAATGCATTAATGATAAAAATATTCATAATTTTCAGCACCATGAATGAGATTTGTGGATTCACGAAAATGGGCTGATTGTGGCCATTTATAAACCACTGTGGGTGTTATTTACTAAAGGTTTATCCACTTTGCAATACGAGCGCACTGCCAAAAGTGCACTTGAAACTGCACTGAAAGTGCACTTGTAGTGCAAAGTGGATTTGCCTTTAGTAAATAACCCCCATTGTCACTGTAAACACCAACTTACTCCAAAAACTGCTATTGAGCATTGAAACATTTTACTCAAAGCACATTCACATGTACATTTAGAAAACGGTTTTTGAACAAACCAACATCTTTGGTGTTTAACAATTTTTTTTGTCACATTAGAAATAGCCTTTTTTTTGTTAAACAGGCATTTTTCAAAACATAACATAATTCCGGAACTTACAAAGTTCAACTTTGATAAAGTGAAGGCAAGATCAGACATTAGTATGTCCAAACTGTGTTGATATTGCCTTCATCAGATGGGGTGATGTCACCACTGTAAAAGCCAAATTTTGAAGATGCACACAAATTGGGATTCAAACTCGGGATTTCCCTCCAGATTCCATGCCTAATGTCAACATGTGCTAGCTCCCATCATGGGGGATCAGTGAATCAGTGGACGTGTTTTGGGGGTGCAACCCCTTCCTCTCACTTAACTGAGTTGGGAGGAAGGGGTTGCACCCACAAAATGTGTATATTGATATCCCGTGATGGCAGAGAGCACATGTTGACACACTGTGTGCATCTTCAAAATTTGGCTTTTAAAATACTTAAAAAAATGTTATAAAAATCAAAAATACACATAAAACGGTACAATTTTGTGTTTTTTTATATTCTGCCTAAAACATCAATGATGTTCTTCATTTTTTGTTGAACATCATTGATGTTTTCCTTTGTATTTTCAAAAATCCTTATTGCACCCCATTATCTCCCCGATGAGGATCTGGGCACTTTCACTGGTGAAATGAGATTCTTCTTCCACAACATCCACATCACCTAAATGTAATGTATTATAAATATGCAGGCATACATCTATTACCTGAAGCTGTGGTCTCAGACACTGACCTGTTGTGGTGACTATTTTGCCCACTTCATAAACGTCTCCCTCCACATCTTCTGGTTGGGTTTTGGTGACTTCCCCTTCTTCAGGGGGGGGGGGGGGTCCCTGGTATCCTCAGATGTCCCAAGTCTTTTCTCCCCTATGTGAATAAAAAAAAGGTATACTTAGCAAACAGATATTTGAGGGCAGAAATAGGAATATGAAACATACATTGCTTGAAAGTGTCCTCCAATTGTCTGTTTTTGCAGAGTTCCAAGCTGAAGACATTTTTAGTTCCTTTCTAAAGCTGGAATACTTCCCTTTTTGTACAAACTTCACACATGGAGACACCCCTAGGATCCACTGGAGTACCTGTGTGGGACACCTTAAAGAGTTGGTTCTGGTGTCCCACACTAGTGCTACTGCTTCCAGATGTGTAAACAGCTGCTGAGTGTCCTCTCCTTACACTGAATCAAGTTTGCATTTCATTCTAGTTACAAACCCATCTAGACAACAATGTCTAGAAAAAACTTTTTTGAATACAAATAGGCCTGAACAAATATAGTTAACCTGCATCTGCCAAAAACATTGTATTAATGGGCGAAGGAACGATGTTTCCTACGAATGTTACTGTGCCCATGAACATGAAAGTTGCCATTTTAAACTGTACAACAGTAAAGAAAAGCACATGGAGCAGTATGCAAGTAGTACTAATAATAGAAACACACGTCATCTACCTACTTTTTTTAAGCAGTTTCCAGATCTTTCTGTATTGATCCTGCTCCCTCAATTTCAGGTCTGACCATCGTTTCCTTGGATCGTCGTACCCCAAAATTCTTCTGCAGACTTTTCACAACTTTAGTCATGATCTTGGCCTTTCTCACATTTGGGTTTAGGTAAGGTATATACTTCCCATAATAGTTGGCCCTCTTCAAGATGTCCACCATCTCCACCATTTTTACAAAGGACATATTTGAGGCCTTAAATCTCCCCCGAGATCGGGACGTTCGTGGCTCAGGGCTCTCGTTGTTGCTGCTGCTGTCTGCATGCACCTGCTGTGTCTCCACCATGTTCTCTACCTACTGCGCCGAAAGAGAAGGGGTAGGGAATACACTAGAATGAACGTCAGGGGCGGGTGTAGTTTCACGCATGCGCAGTGTATATAAAGTGTAACACGCGTGCGTCGTATGTACGAACTGTGAGTGGAGGACAGAGTATTGGAAACGACGATCGCTATAACGAAGGTACAATTTTAAGTTGGTGTATCAGTGGCCTATACTGCTTATAGATTGAGGCCTATATTGGGTCAAGATTAGGAGAGTTTCGCCTGACATTAGGGGTTTGTCTTGTGTTGTGTCTTGCAGAGAAAATGGATGGGTTCAAAAACCACAGCTTCCTCCCAATATTCATAGATAAATACAGGGAGCTGCCCTGTCTGTGGTAGGTCAAACACCTGCATTACAATAACATAATAAAAAGGTATGCAGCGATGGAGAAACTGCTGGAGTTTTTGAAGATGCAGGTCCCCACAGCAGACATCAACTATTTAAAAAAAAAATTGGTGGCCTGAGGAGCACATATAATCGTGAGCGTACCAAGGTCCAGAAATCCATGAGATCAGGATTTGCAGCAGATAACATTTATGTTCCCAGGCTGTGGTACTATGACAGACTTCATTTTCTGGCAGACCATTCTGAAGTCAGGGAATCCCTCTCAACCCTACCTTCCATGCTTCCTTCCACCCCAGCTGAGGCTTCTGACGTCCAACCTGGGCCTTCCACCCAGGAAGATGTGGAAGAGCCCAGCTTGAGTCAGGTATAGCATTGTTCAACATATTTATTGTCGTAAAATAAATGATGTGAAATAGATGTTATTATTGATCACTAATTGCTGATTTAATAAAGTGTTATCAATAGACAGTAGTAGCCAAAAAGGTTTGGTACACGAATGACAAATGCTGGGCTCAGAATGATAGTCTTTTATATTTGGTAACATTCAATTTGCAAAAGTTATGAGCTGAAAATTGTGTGTGATTGATGAACAAAATACTAAAACTATGTCCCTTTTTCATTCACAGGAAGACCTTAGCCAGGAGGAGGCTGTGGAATGTGGCAGCCAGGAGGAGGCTGTGGAATGTGGCAGCCAGGAGGAGGCAGGAGGTGGCAGGGGTTAGTGACAGCCAGGAGGTGGTGGGGGTAAGTGGCAGCCAGGAGGTGGCAGGGCCCAGTAGCCTGACATAATCTCAGGTCCCTCCCCACCGCCTTCCACAAAAAAGGGCCAGGAAGGGGAGTAATGTGGAGGAGGCAGCGCTTGGGCTGATTCGGGAGGCTAATGCTGCTCTCAGAACCCTCCTCAATCCTCAAGAGGCCTTTGCCTCCATGGCAGCCTGCAAAATGCAGGACATGGAGGAGGTTCAAAGCATCATGTGTGAGGAAATCATTTATCTCACATTAAATAAGGGGTTAAGGGGCCAAATCACACCCAATACCTACCTGTTTGAGCTGGACCATCCTCCTCCTCCACCTCCTGCCACACCTCCAACACCACAGCCACAGCCTGGAAGCAAGCGTGGAAGCAAGCATGTAAGGAAGACAAGAGTATGATGGCCTGGGTTCAGTCTGGTCTGGCAAAAGATGCAGGCTGTGGTATGACCACAGCCTGGGGACATAGATGTCATCTGCTGCTGTTCCTGATCTCTTGGAGTCCTGGACCAGATTGTGCTCACTATTATATGGACTCCTCAGGCCACCAATTTTGGCTGGCAAATAATTGATGTGTGCCCTGGGGTACAAAGGCTTTGCCAATATCAGCAGTTTCTCCAGCGTTGCCTTCCTCTTTATTTTGTTATGACCCAGAATAAATGTATATTTCTTTTTAAAAAAAACTTGCCTATGTGTTTTACTTCAAAAAGGACAGTAGGTTTGTGAGTAGGCAGGTACATTTCCAAAATACAATGTCTAATTAACAAGGGACACCAACACCAAACAACCTCCTTGAGATTAAAAAATACAAGATAATAATGGTGTTGTAACTTGACACACAAAACGAGAAAAAACATTAGGGAGATCACTAAAAAAAAAATGATATCTTGATTAAACCACCCCCCCCCCCCAAAAAAAATGATATCACTATAAAAACAAAAACAATAAATTCTGGAGATCTGACTAAATCAAAAAATTATATTCAAGAGATCACGAGAAATAATACAGAAATCAGTTTGTGAGAACTCTGTGTGAATATGAGCAGCATTCCGTCTCGTAATTTATTCTGAGCATGTGTGGCACTTTGTGAGTCGGAATTGTCTACACACGATCGGAATTTACGTGAACGGATTTTGCTGTTGGAAAATTTGAGAACCAGATCTCAAATTATGTGCGACGGAAATTCCGATGGAAACTGTTCGATCGAGCCTACACACGGCCGGGATTTCCAACAAAAGGCTCCCATCGAACATTTTCCGTCAGAAAATCCGACCGTGTGTACGAGACATAAGAAGTATTGCCAGGGATTACAAAGAATTAACTGTGCAAGTGTGCTGCTCGTTTCTGGAGTCCTGGAGTCTGGAGTCCTGCCTTAATGTTGATTTCACATGAACACAGCTCCTACCGAAGGCTTAGGCATTAGTGTGTAGAGTTTCACAGTGTCCCTGCTAGGGCACCTTAAGCGCTGCCCACAGGCCACTCAGCACAGGCACCATTCAGAAAATGATTTGCATTTTCCCAATGAATGCAAAGTGTACTCTGATTGGAAAAGGTGGAGAGGCAGGGCGATGATGTCACACACTCCACCTTGTCCAATCACAGAATGCTTTGCATTCATTCAGGAAATGGAAAGCATGTGCATGTGGCCAACATCCTGGAGGACCTTTAAGGTTGTGTCTATGTGCCATTTTTGATTTAAATAGAAGCCCGAAGGGATATTTAATTTGCTTGTAAATATCAGTGCTTTATAGAAAAAAATATTACTGTTCTCATAAAAAAATAAATAATTTATGTACTTTTTTTTTTGCACTGGTACATGTTCCTTAGGGTAGTGCCCATCCATGCTATTTTATTTATTTATTTATTTTTTACAACTCTTTACCTAGTAGCGCAGAAAATGGGTATTTTTGATTTAGCAGATTTGGCTCCCATTGATTTCAACAGGGTTCGTTGAAAAGGCATTGTGGCAGTTTGACTCATGTCTACACAGCATGTTGGCTGGGGACAGGCTTTTCTATTCAGGCTGTGGTTTCTTTCTAAAAAAACAAACTGTACAACATTGAACAACTTTTGTTTTGATGCTACTAAGATGAATTTAGCTGATTTACAGGGAGAGTTCATTTGGGCATCAAGCTGCAATTGAAACAGTGGCTGTGAACAATTTAGACAATAATTTAAAGCAAGACTGCCTATGAGATCAGTAATCATTTCCATTCTTTATTACTTCAGTAGGCATAAGAAAATGTTTGAACTGTAAGTAAATCTTGAGAGTAAAGAGTGTTCTGCACCACATTTTGTTGGCACTTTGTCTTTTTTTATCATGTGACTAAGCACTTGCTTGGTGATCAGTGAACCAGTTCAAGCACTCTGGTCCACAATTGTGTGCTCGGGGCACTGTAGAAACTGACAGGTACTTTCTTACTGGCAGTCATAGCATGGCAATTATTGTAGGAAAGGCACTTCTAATATATATCATACTCCTAAAATAGCCAGTGACCAAATCTTCAGGTGATTAGGAATAAAAATGATTATACTGCCGCGATGGACAACCCAATGTTGTTGCTGTCAGCAGAAAAGTTCTGCCACTAATGGCTTGATGTGACATTGTCAGGGTTAGGAAATTGACATAATTTCCAAAAGCCACTAATTAGTCTGGAACTTTTAGAACAGTTTTAAATCTGTCTGTTGGATGTAGGGAAATACTCCTTTTCTGCATGCTGAAACTTTGGTACAACAGACCCTATGTGGCAATACATCCAGTTAGTAATATTACGTTAGACTCATAGTTTAACTATGGAGTTCTTATATTCATCAGGTATGAACCAAAACCCTAAAGCAGGGGTCTCCAATCTTTCTAAACAAAGAGCCAGTGTACTGTCCTTCAGACTTTAGGGGGGCCGGACTAGGGCCAATGGAAAAATGTCCTGGCATCAAGTGGGAGTAAGCAATGCCCTATCTTTTGTATCAGTGGGAGGAATAGTGCCCCATTGTTTGAGTCAGTGGGAGGAATAGTGCCCAATCATTGGTGTCAATGGAAGTAATTTTGCACCATCATTGGTGTAAGTTGAGGGAATTCTGCCCCATCGTTGGTGTCAATGGAAGGAATTCTGCCCCAATGTTGTTGTCAATGGAAGGAATTCTGCCCCAATGTTGGTGTCAATGGAAGGAACTCTGCTCCATCGTTGGTGTCAATGGAAGGAATTTTGCCCCATTGTTAGTGTCAGTGGGAGGAATAGTGCCCCATCGTTGGTGCCAATGAAATAGAATTCTGTCCCATTGTTGGTGTCAATGGAAGGAACTCTGCTCCATCGTTGGTGTCAATGGATGGAATTCTGCCCCATCGTTGGTGTCAATGCATGGAATTCTGCCCCATTGTTGGTGTCAGTGGAAGGAATTCTGCCCCATTGTTGGTGTAAGTGGGAGGAATAGTGCCCCATCGTTGGTGTCAGTGGATGGAATAGTGCCCCAAGGGTCAGATAAAGGCAAGCAAAGGGTTGCATGCCTCCCCTGGGCTGTAGTTTGGAGATCACTGCCCCAAAGGCTGAATCACACTATTGCAATGTAGTTCATTGCACTACTGACCATGTAAATTTTAAATGGCACCCCAACACAGCTCCTATGCACATGCTTTGCAGTGCGCCCGAACACATGGTAACACACTACCATGCATTGTGTTGCCCTGCATCAGAAGAAAAAAGGCTGCATGTACATTTTCTGGTCTGTGTTTGTGCATTAGCAGCCCATTCAAAATCAATAGGCAGCTGTAACCCAACAAAGTTAAGACATGATAAAGGTGCATTACTGCGATGTACAAGAACAGCAAAGTGTGAATGAGCATTAAGGTTTGTAGAATGACACTGCTAAGCAGAAGTTTACAGTGAACGGCATAATTCTGAAAACCACATTCCATCTTACACAAATTAACATTTGTCTTCACAATATTAATAATAGTTCAAATATGTGGGGGAGATATATAGTTCTCATGAGTAGGGATCCTTCTGTATTTTTAGATTACCATTGTTTCATATTTCAGTTTTGGGTGAAAAGACCTTTGTGCTGCACCTTTCCTCTCTCACAATTTAAGCAAACCAGCAGTCCAAAACACAGATATAAAACCAGATCAATCACATTGACTGCAGCACTGAACAAACCTATAGATAGTACATTCAAAAATACCATCAAAGACTAAAATGACCAAAATTACTAATCATCACATATATACTACAAATCAAAGTCTAATGGAGCATCAGCATATGCATTAAGCAAGAGAGGTAAATAGAAAACACCGCGCTAACCAGTAAAATGAATGAAAGCTGCTGCATACAGTTTGACAAAAACAACAAAATAGGCATATGGAAAAATGCAGCGCATGTACAAATGAATATAGGTCTTTAAAATGGTGAAACAGTCAAGAAATAACTAATTGACCACAGGTGCCTTGAAACACAAACGTCCATAGATGGATGTAAATGTCCAACCGCACAGGAGGTATAAGTACTCCAAGGGGTGGTGATGGTCTGATGGTTGTCAGAAAACACCTGGCATCATACAGCGACTTCCCAACCGAGAAACCGGGTCCCAATGGGTCATTCAGAGAAAGTGCAAAAAAGCCTCTTACCAGATCCTGTGGATTCCCATGTCAGCGACAGGGAATCGCATGCGCAGTTTGTCACAAATGACGTGGAATGGGAGCTCAGGAATCGCCAATCTCTTGGATTGTGGTCTGTATGGATCTCGGCCGGCAACCGGATGGGTCCTCACAACGAACAGTCCTCACACCGAACCGTCCCAGCGTGCATCAGAAGTTTCACAAACGGTCCCCCGAAAGGAGCAGTTGGAGGGACTGGATCTCATGCGGTAAATGTGGAAACAAAAAGAATGTGCCTCCACATGGTGCAGATAAAAAAGGGTGTTTTTATTGACAAAAACGACCATACACAAATAAAAGCGTGATTACGGTGGATAAAAACAAATGGGCAACAAAGAGAGTGGTGTATGTACCCGACGCGTTTCGACCTAGGGGTCTTCAACAGGGGCATAGACCACTCACTCCAAGTTGCCAAATATATATAATAAAATTATTTAGAGAAGGACCAATCACAAGGGCTGAAAAACCAGGAGATTGGATTGGGTGAATACAATCACATGACTTGCTTGAATGTCTAGACATAAAGATCATACACAATTTCTATATAAATAAATGAATGACATTAAGGTGAAGCTCAGGAGACTGTATAAAGGTCTACAAGCAGAAAAATATATCACTCTATGATCTCTCTAACAAAAATAAAGCATTTAAAGATTAAATGAAAACAGCACTCCTCTGCTGACAGTCCGGCAGAATGTACCGCCCTGTCAGCCAGAGGAGCCAATCCTCAATAAGAAGACAAAAGGTGTTAAATAAAGCTGACCAATAGGCCGCTATATATGAGCCGGCCTCTATCCCTGAACGCCCACATGACCAGTCTGTGTAGGAAATGATGTCACGTCCGTGGGCGTGTCTGACGTCTCCCTCTCACATGACTCACTGGGCCAATCAGAGAGCAAACATCCCACTCAACTCTGCTGTACGTACAATCCGTACACCGCAGAGGGATGGGACTTAAATAAATACACCTAGCGTCCCGGCAATGCAATCCAGCAAGCAACGGACGCTGAATGAGACAAAACAGCATCTCTATGGTGTCTGTGTAAAAAAATGTGTTATGCAGCAGACCGGGACCCGATGACCCGGAAGTGTGCATAGAACTCCTGTGAACCGGAAGTGTATTGGAAGTGGGGACACATATAGTGAAATATAATGTGTTGGGAAATGACTAACTGAGGTGGAATCGCATAAATGTGTAAAAAAATATACTGGAGTGGCATGTGTGAATGTCTCTTAAGGTCCATGTGTGTTAGGTGGGACTGAAATAAAAAATTAAAAAATTAAAAATTGAAAAATTATGTGAACACAAAATCTCCAGAACGCACATTGTAAAATGTGTTAAGATGAATATATATGTGGAGGGAATGTGTGGATTTGTAAAGTGACCCAAATATCTGATAGTTATCCCTATGATCCCTTGACTGTAAAGAATCATCAGCATAGACCGAATGGGTCAATTTGGATTGGACCAATTTCAATTGGGTGAATAGATAACCCTTTAAGGTGCACCGTATATAAACTGTGTACCAGCTTGTGAATATAGGTGAAAAAAAAAGGAGAGGGGGAGGGGGAAAAAGTGTTGAAATAATGAAAAAAAAAAAAAAAATAATAAAAAAAAAAAAAAAAAATATATATATATATATAAAATAATAAAAAAAAAAAAAATAAAAAAAAAAAATATATATATATTAATAAAGAGAGGGAGGGACATGCATAGAGATGTGGAAGGAATTTAGGATTGGTTGATAAAGGAGTTGTGGTCCCACTCCACGTTTAAACCTAACGGGAAATAGGACCTCAACTCCCATATCCAATAAGTCTCGAGGCATGACACTCCTCGGAGGCGGGACTCTCCTCTCCAATGTGGGACAAATTTGTCGATCACCTGGAATAAAGTCCCGGTAGGGTCTTTATTATGGTGTTCCAGATAATGCCGGGGTACTGTATGTTTGTCCTTGCCTTTCTTGATACCTGCCACATGTTCATTGACTCGTATAGAGAAAGTTCTGATGGTGCGCCCAACATACTGTTTGTGGCAGGGGCAAGTAATGAGGTAGACAATGTATTGTGATGTACAAGTTGTGAAGTGTTTCATCTGGTAAGTGAGGGAGGTGACTGTGGATTGGAAAGTGGTACTTTTTTGTCTGCCTCGAATGTCGTGGAGGCAGACATTGCATCTACGGCAGGGGTAATAACCCTGACATTCCTGAAAAAATGAAACTCTTTTGGGGGGGGTCTATTATATTCGGAGCAATCTGTCCTTGAATGGACCGTGCTCCCCTGAATACAACAGCCGCCCGTTCAGGAAGAACTGACCCCAGTAGATCATCATTTAAAAGTACCTTCCAGTGCTTTTTGAATATAGCTTTTACTTGTTTGGACTGAATGGAGTGAGTGGTAAAGAAAGCCCATTTGTGCATAGGTTCAGCTGTGGATTTGGGGCGTTCTATCAAAGTGGATTCTCTATCAGTGGATAGTGCCCTATTGAGTTCCTCGTCTAGATGTCTGGGATCATAACCTTTTTCAATAAATCGATCTCTCAGAACTAGCGATTGTGACTGGAAATCAATAGCATTGGTACAGTTGCGTCGTAGTCTCAAAAATTGGCTACGGGGAACAGACTTGAGCCACTGCTCCTGATGGCAACTGTCAATGGGAATGAATCCGTTCCGGTCGGTGGCCTTGAAATACGTGCGGAACTCCAAATGTTTGTCCACCACAAATATTTCAAGGTCCAAAAAATGTACACTGGTAGAGCTGGCCTCATAGCTCAAAGATATTCCTCTATCATTAGAATTGAGACTAGTCATGAAACTGTCAAGTGATGTACGGTCACCATCCCATAGGAAGAGGATGTCGTCTATGTACCTGGCCCAGAGGATCAACTCGGATCTCTGGGCCGCATAGACGACATCCTCCTCCCACTGGGCCATGAAGAGGTTGGCGAGGCTGGGGGCAAACTTGGCCCCCATAGCCACGCCCCTCTTCTGTAGAAAAAATTGATTCTGGAACCAAAAATAATTGTGTTCCGTTGCAAATATGAGTAATTGCATAATAAAATTACGCTGAAGGGAAGGGAGCTTGTTGTCTCTAGATAGGTGTTTCTCCACCGCCTCAAAGCCCAAGTGATGTGGGATGCACGTATAAAGTGCCGCCACATCTGCTGTGACTAAAAGCATCCCTTCTGAAACTGAAACAGGTTCCAGTAATCTAATGGTGTCTCTAGTGTCCTTAAGATAGGACTGCGTGGAACGAACCAACGGCTGTAAATAAAAATCTACGTATTTACCAATACGGGCTGTGACTGAGTCAATCCCGCTGACAATAGGTCTGCCAGGGGGATTGACTGAGTCCTTATGGACTTTAGGAAGATAATAGATAGCTGGAATGCGTGGGACTTGTGGGACTAGAAAACTTTTTTCCTTTTTGTTTAAAATCCCTAGCGCATAACCTTCCTCAATAAGTTTGACCAGAGCCTTTTTGAAAGGTGTAGTGGGGTCCGTGGGAATAGGGCTGTAAGTGTTTGAATCGTTAAGGATTCTATACATCTCTTTAAGGTAATCGACCTTATCAAGAACTACAATCCCGCCCCCCTTATCCGCTGGGCGGATTATCAGGTTCTTTTTCTCACAAAGAGATCTGAGGCCGTTTTTTATGTCTGATTGAATATAGACACGTTTTTTCTGTTTGTTTAATTTGTCCAGATCTCCCAGAACAAGGTTTTTAAAAACCTGTATGGAGGGAGCCAGAGAGCCTGGGGGGTTAAATGTAGATGGATTGGATAATCCTGAATGTGTAACTTGTACATCAGACAAGCTAGAATCTACGGGTTCAGAACCTGTATGTGTATTGGCTGGAGCCGGGGGGATTGTAGTGGATGAAATCCCCTTATTGTTAAATCCCATAGGGGGTTTAGTCAGAAAGTGTCTTTGTA
The DNA here is from genome assembly GCF_042186555.1 of Aquarana catesbeiana. Classification (NCBI taxonomy): domain Eukaryota; kingdom Metazoa; phylum Chordata; class Amphibia; order Anura; family Ranidae; genus Aquarana; species Aquarana catesbeiana. Next base: position 245,211,518 of record NC_133325.1, on the reverse strand, counting down.
TGCTCAATTTACGTGTGAACTTGAGGACGTCAATAAAGGTGGAAAATTTGTTAAGGGGTTTGGGCGGAACAAATTTGAGTCCTCTGTCAAAGACAGATTTCTCTGCCTCCGTCAGAGTGGCCGAACTCAAATTAAAGATACCTTTTCCTTTTATGTTCTTTTTCTTTTGGGATTGTGCCCTCCTCCCCCCTCTGGACCCTCTTTTCTTTCTGTATATCCCAGATGTCCCTCCATGGTTCTCTGAAAATCCAAAGAGTAACTAGGGCCAGGTTGATTTTGATTATAGTTGTAAGGAGATCTGTGGTAGTAATCCTCCTCCCTCTCCGAATAGCCATAGGTATCTCCATGTGTTTCATAAGGAGTATTTTCTCTGAGGGGAGTGAAACGGTTAGTCACCCGAACAGGGGTATGGTACCCATATTCCTGATTTGGATGTTGTGGTCCGTGGTGGCCCTCAGGGGGACCATAGTGTGGGAGAGGACCCCTGGTGTTGTTCCTCTGTTGTGGATCAGTGGGGCGTCCCCTGGGTGGACCTCTCCACCCCGGGTCTTTCCCCCTTGGTCCCCGGAATGGAGGGGGACCTCGAGGTGGTCGGTAAGGACCCTGTTCAGGGCCCTGCTTCTTAACCGTGACCTTTTTGGTAGTTGGTTGGAATGTTGGTTGGTATACCAACGTTCTATCGGTATGGGTCATAGTGACTGTAGAAGTTTCCATATTGGTAGGTTCCCCGTTACCAGAGGAAGAAGAAGGGTTCTGCCAATTGAAAACTGAATGTGTGGTATAGTCTGTATAATCCCTATTGTATTTTTTTTGTTTTTTATTTCGTTGGTCCTTTTTCTAAAACATTTCTTAAATTATTGGAAAGTGCAATGTATTCAGCGGAAGTTTTGAAAGGAATCAGTTTGTCCCTCAAATCTTTAATTTCTGTATCTATAAGGGACAACCTGATCCTCTTCTTTTCAACAAGGTAGCCCAATAACTTAATACCGACCTCGTTGAAATACTTGTACCATGATTCAAGGTCCAATTCGTCCTGTTGAGGATGAATGTCCCATCTAAGGCCACGGGGGACCATCTGTTCCTTGATGTACTGTTCCAGGAACGCTGTGTATTGAGGGACCTGGCAGTCCTATATTCAAACACATCCATAAGGAAGGAGAGCGTGAAAACTCAATAGAAAATTGGGGGAAAGCTGCAGGTGTGTGAAAAAGTCAAAAACAATGTCAGAGGTAAATAGAAAACACCGCGCTAACCAGTAAAATGAATGAAAGCTGCTGCATACAGTTTGACAAAAACAACAAAATAGGCATATGGAAAAATGCAGCGCATGTACAAATGAATATAGGTCTTTAAAATGGTGAAACAGTCAAGAAATAACTCAGTGTTTCTCAACTCCAGTCCTCAAGGCGCACCAACAGGTCATGTTTTCAGGATTTCCCTCAGATGAAACAGCTGTGGTAATTACTAAGGCAGTGAAACTGATCAAATCACTTGTGCAAAATAATGGTAAGCCTGAAAACATGACCTGTTGGGGCGCCTTGAGGACTGGAGTTGAGAAACACAGAAATAACTAATTGATCACAGGTGCCTTGAAACACAAACGTCCATAGATGGATGTAAATGTCCAACCGCACAGGAGGTATAAGTACTCCAAGGGGTGGTGATGGTCTGATGGTTGTCAGAAAACACCTGGCATCATACAGCGACTTCCCAACCGAGAAACCGGGTCCCAATGGGTCATTCAGAGAAAGTGCAAAAAAGCATCTTACCAGATCCTGTGGATTCCCATGTCAGCGACAGGGAATCGCATGCGCAGTTTGTCACAAATGACGTGGAATGGGAGCTCAGGAATCGCCAATCTCTTGGATTGTGGTCTGTATGGATCTCGGCCGGCAACCGGATGGGTCCTCACAACGAACTGTCCTCACACCGAACCGTCCCAGCGTGCATCAGAAGTTTCACAAACGGTCCCCCGAAAGGAGCAGTTGGAGGGACTGGATCTCATGCGGTAAATGTGGAAACAAAAAGAATGTGCCTCCACATGGTGCAGATAAAAAAGGGTGTTTTTATTGACAAAAACGACCATACACAAATAAAAGCGTGATCACGGTGGATAAAAACAAATGGGCAACAAAGAGAGTGGTGTATGTACCCGACGCGTTTCGACCTAGGGGTCTTCAACAGGGGCATAGACCACTCACTCCAAGTTGCCAAATATATATAATAAAATTATTTAGAGAAGGACCAATCACAAGGGCTGAAAAACCAGGAGATTGGATTGGGTGAATACAATCACATGACTTGCTTGAATGTCTAGACATAAAGATCATACACAATTTCTATATAAATAAATGAATGACATTAAGGTGAAGCTCAGGAGACTGTATAAAGGTCTACAAGCAGAAAAATATATCACTCTATGATCTCTCTAACAAAAATAAAGCATTTAAAGATTAAATGAAAACAGCACTCCTCTGCTGACAGTCCGGCAGAATGTACCGCCCTGTCAGCCAGAGGAGCCAATCCTCAATAAGAAGACAAAAGGTGTTAAATAAAGCTGACCAATAGGCCGCTATGTATGAGCTGGCCTCTATCCCTGAACGCCCACATGACCAGTCTGTGTAGGAAATGATGTCACGTCCGTGGGCGTGTCTGACGTCTCCCTCTCACATGACTCACTGGGCCAATCAGAGAGCAAACATCCCACTCAACTCTGCTGTACGTACAATCCGTACACCGCAGAGGGATGGGACTTAAATAAATACACCTAGCGTCCCGGCAATGCAATCCAGCAAGCAACGGACGCTGAATGAGACAAAACAGCATCTCTATGGTGTCTGTGTAAAAAAATGTGTTATGCAGCAGACCGGGACCCGATGACCCGGAAGTGTGCATAGAACTCCTGTGAACCGGAAGTGTATTGGAAGTGGGGACACATATAGTGAAATATAATGTGTTGGGAAATGACTAACTGAGGTGGAATCGCATAAATGTGTAAAAAAATATACTGGAGTGGCATGTGTGAATGTCTCTTAAGGTCCATGTGTGTTAGGTGGGACTGAAATAAAAAATTAAAAAATTAAAAATTGAAAAATTATGTGAACACAAAATCTCCAGAACGCACATTGTAAAATGTGTTAAAATGAATATATATGTGGAGGGAATGTGTGGATTTGTAAAGTGACCCAAATATCTGATAGTTATCCCTATGATCCCTTGACTGTAAAGAATCATCAGCATAGACCGAATGGGTCAATTTGGATTGGACCAATTTCATTGGTACTATATTTTTTTTTTTTTTCATTATTTCAACACTTTTTCCCCCTCCCCCTCTCCTTTTTTTCACCTATATTCACAAGCTGGTACACAGTTTATATATGGTGCACCTTAGAGGGTTATCTATTCACCCAATTGAAATTGGTCCAATCCAAATTGACCCATTCGGTCTATGCTGATGATTCTTTACAGTCAAGGGATCATAGGGATAACTATCAGATATTTGGGTCACTTTACAAATCCACACATTCCCTCCACATATATATTCATTTTAACACATTTTACAATGTGCGTTCTGGAGATTTTGTGTTCACATAATTTTTCAATTTTTAATTTTTTAATTTTTTATTTCAGTCCCACCTAACACACATGGACCTTAAGAGACATTCACACATGCCACTCCAGTATATTTTTTTACACATTTATGCGATTCCACCTCAGTTAGTCATTTCCCAACACATTATATTTCACTATATGTGTCCCCACTTCCAATACACTTCCGGTTCACAGGAGTTCTATGCACACTTCTGGGTCATCGGGTCCCGGTCTGCTGCATAACACATTTTTTTACACAGACACCATAGAGATGCTGTTTTGTCTCATTCAGCATCCGTTGCTTGCTGGATTGCATTGCCGGGACGCTAGGTGTATTTATTTAAGTCCCATCCCTCTGCGGTGTACGGATTGTACGTACAGCAGAGTTGAGTGGGATGTTTGCTCTCTGATTGGCCCAGTGAGTCATGTGAGAGGGAGACGTCAGACACGCCCACGGACGTGACATCATTTCCTACACAGACTGGTCATGTGGGCGTTCAGGGATAGAGGCCGGCTCATACATAGCGGCCTATTGGTCAGCTTTATTTAACACCTTTTGTCTTCTTATTGAGGATTGGCTCCTCTGGCTGACAGGGCGGTACATTCTGCCGGACTGTCAGCAGAGGAGTGCTGTTTTCATTTAATCTTTAAATGCTTTATTTTTGTTAGAGAGATCATAGAGTGATATATTTTTCTGCTTGTAGACCTTTATACAGTCTCCTGAGCTTCACCTTAATGTCATTCATTTATTTATATAGAAATTGTGTATGATCTTTATGTCTAGACATTCAAGCAATTCATGTGATTGTATTCACCCAATCCAATCTCCTGGTTTTTCAGCCCTTGTGATTGGTCCTTCTCTAAATAATTTTATTATATATATTTGGCAACTTGGAGTGAGTGGTCTATGCCCCTGTTGAAGACCCCTAGGTCGAAACGCGTCGGGTACATACACCACTCTCTTTGTTGCCCATTTGTTTTTATCCACCGTGATCACGCTTTTATTTGTGTATGGTCGTTTTTGTCAATAAAAACACCCTTTTTTATCTGCACCATGTGGAGGCACATTCTTTTTGTTTCCACATTTACCGCATGAGATCCAGTCCCTCCAACTGCTCCTTTCGGGGGACCGTTTGTGAAACTTCTGATGCACGCTGGGACGGTTCGGTGTGAGGACGGTTCGTTGTGAGGACCCATCCAGTTGCCGGCCGAGATCCATACAGACCACAATCCAAGAGATTGGCGATTCCTGAGCTCCCATTCCACGTCATTTGTGACAAACTGCGCATGCGATTCCCTGTCGCTGACATGGGAATCCACAGGATCTGGTAAGAGGCTTTTTTGCACTTTCTCTGAATGACCCATTGGGACCCGGTTTCTCGGTTGGGAAGTCGCTGTATGATGCCAGGTGTTTTCTGACAACCATCAGACCATCACCACCCCTTGGAGTACTTATACCTCCTGTGAGGTTGGACATTTACATCCATCTATGGACGTTTGTGTTTCAAGGCACCTGTGGTCAATTAGTTATTTCTTGACTGTTTCACCATTTTAAAGACCTATATTCATTTGTACATGCGCTGCATTTTTCCATATGCCTATTTTGTTGTTTTTGTCAAACTGTATGCAGCAGCTTTCATTCATTTTACTGGTTAGCGCGGTGTTTTCTATTTACCTCTGACATTGTTTTTGACTTTTTCACACACCTGCAGCTTTCCCCCAATTTTCTATTGAGTTTTCACGCTCTCCTTCCTTATGGATGTGTTTGAATATAGGACTGCCAGGTCCCTCAATACTGAAGGTGTCTTTACCAACACTAATCCCAACTCTGAGATGAGTGGTATCTTTATCAGATTAAAAAATCTGATGATTACCGAGCTACATCTCCAGTGGGACACAGCGTTCCTGGAACAGTACATCAAGGAACAGATGGTCCCCCCGTGGCCTTAGATGGGACATTCATCCTCAACAGGACGAATTGGACCTTGAATCATGGTACAAGTATTTCAACGAGGTCGGTATTAAGTTATTGGGCTACCTTGTTGAAAAGAAGAGGATCAGGTTGTCCCTTATAGATACAGAAATTAAAGATTTGAGGGACAAACTGATTCCTTTCAAAACTTCCGCTGAATACATTGCACTTTCCAATAATTTAAGAAATGTTTTAGAAAAAGAAGAGAAGGACCAACGAAATAAAAAACAAAAAAAATACAATAGGGATTATACAGACTATACCACACATTCAGTTTTCAATTGGCAGAAGAAGCTCAACCCTTCTTCTTCCTCTGGTAACGGGGAACCTACCAATATGGAAACTTCTACAGTCACTATGACCCATACCGATAGAACGTTGGTATACCAACCAACATTCCAACCAACTACCAAAAAGGTCACGGTTAAGAAGCAGGGCCCTGAACAGGGTCCTTACCGACCACCTCGAGGTCCCCCTCCATTCCGGGGACCAAGGGGGAAAGACCCGGGGTGGAGAGGTCCACCCAGGGGATGCCCCACTGATCCACAACAGAGGAACAACACCAGGGGTCCTCTCCCACACTATGGTCCCCCTGAGGGCCACCACGGACCACAACATCCAAATCAGGAATATGGGTACCATACCCCTGTTCGGGTGACTAACCGTTTCACTCCCCTCAGAGAAAATACTCCTTATGAAACACATGGAGATACCTATGGCTATTCGGAGAGGGAGGAGGATTACTACCACAGATCTCCTTACAACTATAATCAAAATCAACCTGGCCCTAGTTACTCTTTGGATTTTCAGAGAACCATGGAGGGACATCTGGGATATACAGAAAGAAAAGAGGGTCCAGAGGGGGGAGGAGGGCACAATCCCAAAAGAAAAAGAACATAAAAGGAAAAGGTATCTTTAATTTGAGTTCGGCCACTCTGACGGAGGCAGAGAAATCTGTCCTTGACAGAGGACTCAAATTTGTTCCGCCCAAACCCCTTAACAAATTTTCCACCTTTATTGACGTCCTCAAGTTCACACGTAAATTGAGCATACAAAGACACTTTCTGACTAAACCCCCTATGGGATTTAACAATAAGGGGATTTCATCCACTACAATCCCCCCGGCTCCAGCCAATACACATACAGGTTCTGAACCCGTAGATTCTAGCTTGTCTGATGTACAAGTTACACATTCAGGATTATCCAATCTATCTACATTTAACCCCCCAGGCTCTCTGGCTCCCTCCATACAGGTTTTTAAAAACCTTGTTCTGGGAGATCTGGACAAATTAAACAAACAGAAAAAACGTGTCTATATTCAATCAGACATAAAAAACGGCCTCAGATCTCTTTGTGAGAAAAAGAACCTGATAATCCGCCCAGCGGATAAGGGGGGCGGGATTGTAGTTCTTGATAAGGTCGATTACCTTAAAGAGATGTATAGAATCCTTAACGATTCAAACACTTACAGCCCTATTCCCACGGACCCCACTACACCTTTCAAAAAGGCTCTGGTTAAACTTATTGAGGAAGGTTATGCGCTAGGGATTTTAAACAAAAAGGAAAAAAGTTTTCTAGTCCCACAAGTCCCACGCATTCCAGCTATCTATTATCTTTCTAAAGTCCATAAGGACTCAGTCAATCCCCCTGGCAGACCTATTGTCAGCGGGATTGACTCAGTCACAGCCCGTATTGGTAAATACGTAGATTTTTATTTACAGCCGTTGGTTCGTTCCACGCAGTCCTATCTTAAGGACACTAGAGACACCATTAGATTACTGGAACCTGTTTCAGTTTCAGAAGGGATGCTTTTAGTCACAGCAGATGTGGCGGCACTTTATACGTGCATCCCACATCACTTGGGCTTTGAGGCGGTGGAGAAACACCTATCTAGAGACAACAAGCTCCCTTCCCTTCAGCGTAATTTTATTATGCAATTACTCATATTTGCAACGGAACACAATTATTTTTGGTTCCAGAATCAATTTTTTCTACAGAAGAGGGGCGTGGCTATGGGGGCCAAGTTTGCCCCCAGCCTTGCCAACCTCTTCATGGCCCAGTGGGAGGAGGATGTCGTCTATGCGGCCCAGAGATCCGAGTTGATCCTCTGGGCCAGGTACATAGACGACATCCTCTTCCTATGGGATGGTGACCGTACATCACTTGACAGTTTCATGACTAGTCTCAATTCTAATGATAGAGGAATATCTTTGAGCTATGAGGCCAGCTCTACCAGTGTACATTTTTTGGACCTTGAAATATTTGTGGTGGACAAACATTTGGAGTTCCGCACGTATTTCAAGGCCACCGACCGGAACGGATTCATTCCCATTGACAGTTGCCATCAGGAGCAGTGGCTCAAGTCTGTTCCCCGTAGCCAATTTTTGAGACTACGACGCAACTGTACCAATGCTATTGATTTCCAGTCACAATCGCTAGTTCTGAGAGATCGATTTATTGAAAAAGGTTATGATCCCAGACATCTAGACGAGGAACTCAATAGGGCACTATCCACTGATAGAGAATCCACTTTGATAGAACGCCCCAAATCCACAGCTGAACCTATGCACAAATGGGCTTTCTTTACCACTCACTCCATTCAGTCCAAACAAGTAAAAGCTATATTCAAAAAGCACTGGAAGGTACTTTTAAATGATGATCTACTGGGGTCAGTTCTTCCTGAACGGGCGGCTGTTGTATTCAGGGGAACACGGTCCATTCAAGGACAGATTGTTTCGAATATAATAGACCCCCCCAAAAGAGTTTCATTTTTTCAGGAATGTCAGGGTTATTACCCCTGCCGTAGATGCAATGTCTGCCTCCACAACATTCGAGGCAGACAAAAAAGTACCACTTTCCAATCCACAGTCACCTCCCTCACTTACCAGATGAAACACTTCACAACTTGTACATCACAATTGTCTACCTCATTACTTGCCCCTGCCACAAACAGTATGTTGGGCGCACCATCAGAACTTTCTCTATACGAGTCAATGAACATGTGGCAGGTATCAAGAAAGGCAAGGACAAACATACAGTACCCCGGCATTATCTGGAACACCATAATAAAGACCCTACCGGGACTTTATTCCAGGTGATCGACAAATTTGTCCCACATTGGAGAGGAGAGTCCCGCCTCCGAGGAGTGTCACGCCTCGAGACTTATTGGATATGGGAGTTGAGGTCCTATTTCCCGTTAGGTTTAAACGTGGAGTGGGACCTCAACTCCTTTATCAACCAATCCTAAATTCCTTCCACATCTCTATGCATGTCCCTCCCTCTCTTTATTAATATATATATTTTTTTTTTAATTTTTTTTTTTTTTTTTTTTTCATTATTTCAACACTTTTTCCCCCTCCCCCTCTCCTTTTTTTCACCTATATTCACAAGCTGGTACAAAGTTTATATATGGTGCACCTTAGAGGGTTATCTATTCACCCAATTGAAATTGGTCCAATCCAAATTGACCCATTCGGTCTATGCTGATGATTCTTTACAGTCAAGGGATCATAGGGATAACTATCAGATATTTGGGTCACTTTACAAATCCACACATTCCCTCCACATATATATTCATTTTAACACATTTTACAATGTGCGTTCTGGAGATTTTGTGTTCACATAATTTTTCAATTTTTAATTTTTTAATTTTTTATTTCAGTCCCACCTAACACACATGGACCTTAAGAGACATTCACACATGCCACTCCAGTATATTTTTTTACACATTTATGCGATTCCACCTCAGTTAGTCATTTCCCAACACATTATATTTCACTATATGTGTCCCCACTTCCAATACACTTCCGGTTCACAGGAGTTCTATGCACACTTCCGGGTCATCGGGTCCCGGTCTGCTGCATAACACATTTTTTTACACAGACACCATAGAGATGCTGTTTTGTCTCATTCAGCGTCCGTTGCTTGCTGGATTGCATTGCCGGGACGCTAGGTGTATTTATTTAAGTCCCATCCCTCTGCGGTGTACGGATTGTACGTACAGCAGAGTTGAGTGTGATGTTTGCTCTCTGATTGGCCCAGTGAGTCATGTGAGAGGGAGACGTCAGACACGCCCATGGACGTGACATCATTTCCTACACAGACTGGTCATGTGGGCGTTCAGGGATAGAGGCCAGCTCATACATAGCGGCCTATTGGTCAGCTTTATTTAACACCTTTTGTCTTCTTATTGAGGATTGGCTCCTCTGGCTGACAGGGCGGTACATTCTGCCGGACTGTCAGCAGAGGAGTGCTGTTTTCATTTAATCTTTAAATGCTTTATTTTTGTTAGAGAGATCATAGAGTGATATATTTTTCTGCTTGTAGACCTTTATACAGTCTCCTGAGCTTCACCTTAATGTCATTCATTTATTTATATAGAAATTGTGTATGATCTTTATGTCTAGACATTCAAGCAAGTCATGTGATTGTATTCACCCAATCCAATCTCCTGGTTTTTCAGCCCTTGTGATTGGTCCTTCTCTAAATAATTTTATTATATATATTTGGCAACTTGGAGTGAGTGGTCTATGCCCCTGTTGAAGACCCCTAGGTCGAAACGCGTCGGGTACATACACCACTCTCTTTGTTGCCCATTTGTTTTTATCCACCGTGATCACGCTTTTATTTGTGTATGGTCGTTTTTGTCAATAAAAACACCCTTTTTTATCTGCACCATGTGGAAGCACATTCTTTTTGTTTCCACATTTACCGCATGAGATCCAGTCCCTCCAACTGCTCCTTTCGGGGGACCGTTTGTGAAACTTCTGATGCACGCTGGGACGGTTCGGTGTGAGGACGGTTCGTTGTGAGGACCCATCCGGTTGCCGGCCGAGATCCATACAGACCACAATCCAAGAGATTGGCGATTCCTGAGCTCCCATTCCACGTCATTTGTGACAAACTGCGCATGCGATTCCCTGTCGCTGACATGGGAATCCACAGGATCTGGTAAGAGGCTTTTTTGCACTTTCTCTGAATGACCCATTGGGACCCGGTTTCTCGGTTGGGAAGTCGCTGTATGATGCCAGGTGTTTTCTGACAACCATCAGACCATCACCACCCCTTGGAGTACTTATACCTCCTATTAAGCAAGAGATGCTGAGCTAGGATGCCACAGTGGGTCTTAACTCACACCTAAGTTCCTCCCCAACATGATAATGTTATCTAGGCTCCGCTCTATGTATTGCATTTGGCTTCTTTATGTGCCACCCACTGTATAGTGGAATCCAAACTCAGCATCCTTGCTTATTGCATTTCTGCGTACATGTGAATTGTTTTATCCCTATTTTAATAAAGTGGGCATTTTGTGGAAAGCAATATGAGATCTTTTTATGCTTCTTTCTGAGTGAAAGTGTTACTTAAGACTATTTTTTTTAAATAAAATAACAAACATGTTATACCTACCTGCTTTGTGCAATGGTGTTGCCCAGAACAGCCCCGGACCTCCTCTTCTGGAGTCCCCTGCCGGCATTGTCCACTCTTCTTTGTCTGTCCCCATAGTAAGCACTTGCTATGGGGTTAGACATTCCCTCCAGAGCCTGGCTGTGTGTGTTTATAGACATACAGTACATAGTGCAGCTTGGACTCTTCCCCCATTCCCTTCCTTATTGGATTTGATTGATAGCAGCAGGAACCAATGGTTTCTGCTGCTCTCTCTGTGCCTGTAAGGTGAGAGAGAGATAGCAGCAATGCTGCTCTCAGGTACAGCACTGGATTGGGATCAGGCTCGGGTAAGTATTAGGGGGCTTGGGCGGGAACTAATCTAAAGAGAATGCAATAGTATAAAAAACTTTTAGCCTTGGAAGTCTGGTGTTACTCCATAAGAAGATTCGGTGTGAAGTTTTCTGGAGGGGATCAGAGATTACTTGTATAAAGGAGTGGAGATTCAACTGTGAGCTGTTTTACACAGACTACTTTTTCAGTATTTCACATTTTGCGGAATCATTATATATCAGCACTATGATTGTGATTTGCACCTATGCACTTTATTTTGTAGTATATTATGTGATAGTCATTTTGCAACTTTTTGTGCTTGATGGTATTGCACATTTTTAAAATAGAAGTATAGTCAAAGCTTTTTTGACCATACCTCTCTACTGGGTCATAGGAGTGCACTTACTTTTGCACTTCTTTTACCCAGAGTCAGCCGGCAGTAGGCTAATGCCCCCTATCAATTGACATCACAGAGCAGCTCAAAGCTCTGGAAGGATCCTGACCATATTATCTGGATCCCTGCAACTGCCTGATTGACAGCTGTATCTGTCTCTCAGTAAAAAGCTCAGAGCGGAAGCCAGCTGCCAGCCAGCCCGGCACTCCAGTGAGCGCTGGATAAGCAGAGCAAAGAGCAGTGACTGACAGTCACTACTCTCTGCTCATAGCTGACTGAGAACTGAGTGATCAAATGTTCTCAGGCTTCGAGCCAACGGGGGACAGATTGATGCTGCAGCATGGAGGTGAGTATGTATGTTTGTTTTTCTGGAACCCCAAACCTCTTCTTTAATCTATAAACATCTATAGGGTTTGTTTACTGCTGCTGTCAATCTGATTGATCTGTTTTTTTTTTTTTTTTTACAAAATAGTTTTTTTTATTTGTTTTGATAGAAAGTAGTTTACAGGTTCAGATAGTACAAATGCATCCATAAAAAAATCTCTTTTACAAAATATAAAAGAAAGTACAATAGCCCACCGGGGGCCAACTCTTATAGTTATACATCATATTTACCAAATTCCTCAATGGAGGAATGAAGTATACCACTGGTCACATAAGGGTAATGAGTGTGGACCTCGTAGGGCACCACAACCTAAAATCACAATGCTATATACAGCAGGGATATTTCCATGAACACAACATCCACACCATACATGCACCCATCTATACTCATTCACACAAAAAGGCAAACCTTGTCCCACCCCGCCTCCACCACACCGTCCCTCCAGGTACACAAACGACCCACCATCCAAAGGTTACAGCCTTCCCTAGACGTCAAAACAAAAAAAAAAAAAAAAAAAAAAAAAAAAAGAAAACCCATCAAGGGGAGGCCGGATATAGTTATTGTTGTGACAGTGGAGTGTCCTTCCAAAAGGAGTCTGCTATATCAAGCCAGGGCTGCCAGATCTTAGCAAATATTTTTGGGCAGGCCCTACCCTTATAAACCAGTTTAAAAATTGGTATAACTTTATTCATCATACGATACAAAACTTGAATATCTGGGGCAGTTGCATTCTTCCATTGCATCAAAATTAATTTTCTGGCATAAAACAGTATTATACGGACAAGAGTTCGAGTATGAGTCCTGTGTATGAAATCATTCAGCACACCCAATAGTCCAACCTCCGGGGTGCAGGGCACCTTTATTTGTAGTGTGTTTTCAAAAAAGGAAAATAAGTCCCCCCAAAAGGTGGACATAACAGGGCAGGACCAAAACATATGCATGTATCCAGCTTCTGAGAAGCCACACCTAACACAGGAGGCTGCAGAGTCATATCCCATACGGGCCAGCCTAGCAGGAGTGTAATGCATCTGATGTATAAATTTATATTGTACATATTGGTCATTTGATCCAATAAGGTCCAGAAAGCACACCTCTGAGGCCTCCTCCCACCCCTCCTCTGACAATCCGGGAATTTCCTTTTCCCATTTCCGCTGAGCAATCTGAAAGGGTTTAACGCCCGCCACCTGAAGGCGAGAATATATAGTAGTAACAATTTTCCCAATATCGGGATATGACAATAGCACCTCTAGAGGTGATTCAGTGAGCTCCAGGGACAAACCAGAAAATTGTGCCCTGATGGCATGGCGCAGTGAAAGATACCTAAAATAAAACCTGTTTGTTACACCACACTTAGCCTTCAGATCCGCAAATGAGAAAAAAGAGTCGTTTGAGTAGATCTGAGAGACGTGGGTAATACCAAGTCTTATCCACCACTGAGAATCTGGATGGCCCAGGAGCTCTGGAAAGTTAGGATTATGCCATAGAGGAGCATTGGGGGACACCCCTATCTGGTTAATGATTACTTTATTACCCTCATGCCAGGCCAGCCAGCCCACCTCAATCGGCAAGCCCCTAGAACAACGTCGAGGCATGGACCTGTGTAATGTGTCCACTAGTGAGGCCCTGGGGCCGTTAAGAGCGTTCAATAGAGCGGTGGAGCAGGAAGAGGCGGCCTTCAGAAACCAGTCATAGACATAAGCCAGCTGTGATGCTATAAAATAGTGCCTTAAATTAGGGCAGGCCAAACCTCCATCCAGTTTAGCAGCCTGGAGTGAGGCCCTAGCGATTCTCGGGTTCAAGCCCTGCCAAAGGAAGGAGGATATGAGTAAGTTAATTTTGATAAAAAGTTTCTTAAATAAAAATATTGGGGAAGCCCGAAAAACATAGAGAAATTTAGGTAAAAATATCATTTTGAAAATATTCACGCGTCCAATCAAATTTAGTGGCAATGAGGCCCAGGAGCGTAACCTGGTCTCCATTTGAGTTATGATTGGGGTGATATTAAGGGTCTGGAAACTAGATAGATTATTATGAATATGTATTCCTAGATATTTAAATGTATGATGTATAGTCAGCTTGGACTGGGCTAGGTAAGCATAATCCCTGTCAGGGCCTATGGGGAATGCCACAGACTTTTCCCAGCCAACTCTCAGTCCGGAAGCCCTCCCAAACTCGTCCACAACCTCCATCAAAGAGACAAAGGCCTGTTCTGAGCCGTCTAAGTAAATCAAGGCATCATCCGCATATAGAGAGATCCTCTCAGACAGTTCGCCATAGCAGATGCCCCCCACTGTCTCCGTTTGACACACTGTCAGAGCAAGTGGCTCAATGGCTAGTGCGAACAAAAGTGGAGAAAGCGGACAGCCCTGCCTGGTTCCCCTCTGCAAACTAAACATATCCGATATATCTTTGTTGGTACATATTCTTGCCCTGGGGTTAGTATAAAGCAACCTGACCCATTTAATAAATTGGACGCTGAAACCCATACGATGCATAGTTTCCCAAAGGAAGGACCAGCTAACCGTATTAAATGCTTTCATCACATCAAGTGATAGTACCAGTCCGCTTCTTCTGTCCGTGGCAGCCCTGTGAATATGTATATAAAGGCGACGAATATTGTCATATGTACTCTTACCAGGCATGAACCCTGTCTGGTCCCTGTGAATAAGGTGAAGAATGACCTTTTGTAATCTCAAGGCTAGGACCTTCGCTAGTACTTTAACTTCGCTGTTTAGTAGCGAGATTGGACGGTATGACCCACACAGCAGTTTGTTTTTGTCAGGCTTGGGTAGCACAACAATGAGGGTTTCATTCATGGAGGGGGGAAATTCTCCCTCCTCCATTGCCCGATTAAAGAGAGATAAAAGTTTCTGTGCCAATTCCACAGCATAGGTTTTGTACCATTCTGCAGGCAAACCGTCCAACCCAGGGGTTTTATTGGGGGGTAAAGAGCAAATAGCCTAAGTGATCTCTTCGATTGTCAAGGGAGTGTCTAAGATGGAGCTGTGGGAGTCGTCCAATACAGGAAATTGAAGGGAGTCAAAAAACCCCAATGTCTCCAATTCATCTGGGGGGTGGGGGGCTTCATATAGGGTCTCATAGAAGGACTTGAACGTCCGATTTATGATCAATGGGTCTGAGGTGATTGAGCCGTCAGGCAATTGAATCTGTGATATGGTCCTGTCAATGTATTCTGTGCGAGAAAGAAAGGCTAACATTTTACTATTCTTCCCACTATATTCATGTAGTCTGGCAGCCAGATATAACTGCTGAGTCCGCGTTGCGTCCACCCTATGGAGATCCAGGGCCCTGTGCGCCCCCACCAAGACTCCATGAGAATCCGGGGTGGGGAGCGCAGAGTACTGGGCCCTAGCAGCCTCCAGAGAGGACTCCAAGGCCAGAAGAGCAGCACGGGAGGACCTCCTATGTTTAGCAATGTTTGAGATATATGAGCCCCGTACAGACGCCTTAAAGGCGTCCCATGTGGGGCCAAAAGAAGCCGATCCAGCGTTGTCCCCCCAATATAGGGACATGTCCTGCCGGACCGGCTCTTCAAATTCAGGGGTGGAAACCCAGAGGGGACTGAGCCTCCACAACCGAAAAGAGGGTCTGTGACCGAGTATTAATTCAACACACAGGGCGGAGTGGTCAGAAATTGTCTGAGATATATAGTATATTGTCCGGGTATATGAGGTCAGGTCAGAAGTCCCAAGGGCGTAGTCCAGCCTGGAAAGAGTACGATAAGACCGGGACTGACAAGAGTATTCCCTAGCCAATGGGTTTTGTTGTCGCCATAGGTCAATGTATCCAAAGGAAGCACACCACTGACAAAACAGCTTAGATTCATACTGAATGGGTTTCAGTCTATCCAAATTAGGGTCCATAACAGAGTTAAAATCCCCCCACAATAAGGGTGGCTAATAATTGATCTGGTTTTAAACAGCAGTACAGCGAGGATATCTCAAATATTCTAATAGTCATACCTGAGAACATTTGGAAATTGGGATTCCTGAGAATGTTGACGGGGGTGGGGGCGAGCAGGCATGGGCATGATGTGCTTTACATGCTACATTTAATTTTGGGTGAAAACAAATTGCACAAAATGTGTGAGGGGACTAAATGATAACATCTAGAGTCTACAGTACAATACAAATCAATCTACAAGAGCAAAGTATTGTTTCATAGCTTACGACAACCCTCTCCTAGTAAGAACATATGTAAATATAATCCAAAAATAACAAAATTGGAAAAAATAGGAATAAACTAGAACCAGTACTACCCTGGGCAATGGCTGCCCAGACCAAGGCCCTATTCTTCACTGAATGCAAGGGTATCTGCAGCAATACACAAGCTTCGATACTGTGTCACTGGTTGTTTGCATGCCTCCTTATCCTGGCCCTGAGTGGTAAAGTTAGGTAGGAATTAATGTGGTGTTAAATTCAAAAACAAAAATTTATTGTATTGCTGCTTACCAGTTCTTAGATGTGGTGAATGCATTTGTTTATTTTTTGTATATTTTTCCTTAACTTCTACCCATTGATTCTGCCAGTAAGGGCCCTTTCACACGTGCGGACCGTTCATTAGATCAGTTCAGTCACATCAGTTTACATCCGTTGTCATCCATTTTACATCCGTTGTCATCCGTTTTACATCCGCTGTCATCCGTTTTGCATCCGTTGTCATCCGTTTTGCATCCGTTTTACATCTGTGTATGTCTGTTGTTCATCCGTTTATGTCTGTTTTTTTATTTTCAGAACTGTATTTAATCAGTTTTTCATGAATTATGGGAATATTCCCATGATTCTTTGTATTCCCCAGTGTGCATTGAATGAATGAATGAATGAATGATTTGTAAAGCGCTGCAATTGCGAACTGAATCGCCTCAAGGCGCTAGATGTGTTCTCTGTAGCCAGCTTCTAGAAAAGGAAGGTCTTTAGTTTTTTCCTGAAAGCCTGGTGGTTTTCTTCCATGCGGAGGTTGGTTGGGAGAGCATTCCATAGTCGAGGTCCTTGGACTGCAAATCTACGTTCTCCCTTTGCTTTGTAGCGGTATTTGGGAATGAGGAGGAGGTTTTGGTTAGCTGATCGAAGACTGCGATTCGGTGTGTAGTGTTTTATTTTTTCCCGGAGATATTGCGGAGCGTTTCCTTGTATGCATTTATGGGTGAGGCAGAGGGTCTTGAATATGATCCGATTCTTCACAGTTAGCCAATGTAGGCTTTTTAGGGATGGGGAGATGGATTCCCAGGGCTTTTTTCCTGTTAACAGTCTTGCCGCCGTATTTTGCATGAGTTGCAAGCGCGCAAGCTGATATTGGGGTAGACCTACGTAGAGGGAATTTGCGTAGTCGAGTCGGGAATTGATGATCGTTCCCACAACTGCCGCTTTGTCCTCTTCTGGGATGAAGGGGATGAGTCTGCGAAGCAGGCGGAGGAGGTGGTGGGATCCGCTCACCACCGATCCTATTTGTGCATCCATTGTCATTCCTGAGTCAAAGATGACTCCGAGACTCTTGACTTTGGTGCTGGGGGAGATGGTCTGTCCGAGGATGGAGGGTGGTGTCCACGGAGTCTTAATTTTGGAATTTTTGTTGGCTTGCAGGAGAAGAAGTTCTGTTTTTGATTCGTTAAGTTTGAGGGAGCTAGCGGTCATCCAGTCATTGATTAAAGTGAGGCATTTCTGTAGTTGCTGATGATGATCTTTTTGTCCATTAATGCGAAGGTAGAGTTGGGTGTCGTCTGCGTATGAGTGGAAGCAGAGGTCCGTTTTCCTGATGATATTGAGAAGCGGGCGGATGTAGATGTTAAATAGCACTGGTGACAAGGGTGAGCCCTGAGGGACTCCACAGGAGACTGCCCGAGATTCCGAGGTGAATGTTCCCAGTTTCACTGTCTGAGAGCGATTCTCTAAGAGGATGTAAACCATTTTAGGGCAGAATCTGTGGCTCCTGCAACTTCTGAGAGGCGGACAAGTAAAGTATTGTGGTCCACTGTATCGAATGCTGCGCTGAGGTCTAACAGTACCAGGAGACTCGGTTCCCCGTCATCTGCTGCTTCGAGGGCGTCGTCCCATATTTTGAGAAGTGCTGTTTCTGTGCCATGGCCTGGGCGGAAGCCTGATTGCAGAGGGTCCAGGAGGTGGTGTGTCTCCAGGTGGTGTTGTAGCTGCTGTACTACTGCTTTCTCTATAATCTTGGAGATGGTGTTGAGGCTTGTTATTGGTCTGCGGCAGTTAGGGTCTTTAGGGTCGAGATTAGGTTTCTTTAGCAGGGGTTTGACGATGCCTTGCTTGAGGGAGGTTGGCACAGTCCCTTCTTTGAATGATTGATTTATGAGATGTGTTAGGGTGCTTCCCATGCTGCTTTGAGGTTTCAGCTTGCTTTGTGTTTCCTGATTCCGTGCTGTAGTGTACGTGCTTATAGAGCAATGGATTTGGTCAGATTTTTTGAGCATGTGACATTATTTGTCATGCTATCTTATTGGAGGAGACAGAAAAGCATGACCAGGAAGATTTCTGCAATAAGACGCAGGTACTGGACACATCCCATGCTGCTTAAGAGGCCCACTGAAGGGTTCTTTGCTCTGCAGTATGCAGATCTGTGACGTTTCCCACAAAAATTTTTTAAAGTTACGCGAATGTCTGTACCGTTTGAATTTTTATTAGAAAAGTTGCATCCCCGTTTGGAAAGGATGAACACGGTTATGAGACGTTGTGTGCCACCAGAGGAGCGACTTCTACTTACCCTGAGATAAGCCAGCCAGCCTTTCTGCTTGATTATGTCCAGCATAATGTAGGATTCCTTTCATCATTTCTTCTACTCTTCCTAGGTTTCTGGCATCTGGACTATCCTATATGTCCCTAAACCACAACTTTTTGGTGGGAACCTCTACAATTTCTGGAATTGTGCACGACACCTGTCAAGCAATATGGGAGGAGCTTCGGTGTACTGCAATGCCTGTTCCAAATACATCCATGTGGCAGGAAATTGCAAATGGGTTTTGGAAGAAGACCCAATTCCCTAATTGTGTTGGAGCCCTGGATGGGAAACACATCCGAATTCAGATGCCACCTGGATCTGGCTCACAATATTTTAACTATAAGAAATACTTCTCCCTTGTGCTTATGGCAATTTGTGACAGTAATTATAAGTTTGTAGCTGTAGATATTGGGGCGTATGGACGTACTGCAGACGCAAGAGTGTTTACAGCATCAGAAATGGGGAGAAGACTATTTGAGGGCCACTTTCATTTGCCATCAGACAAACCTCTTCCAAGAACTGTAGAGCCAGATATGCCACATGTGCTTGTAGCGGATGAGGCATTTGCACTTTCTAAGCATCTCCTAAGGCCTTATGCCAGGCACAATCTAACTCCCCCCCAAAAAATGTTTAACTATCGGTTGAGTCGTGCAAGGCGTCTTATTGAATGCACCTTTGGCATTTTGACCAGCAAGTGGCGCATATTCCATATAACAATTCAACTGAGCCTGGAGAATGCCGAACTAGCTATACAAGCATGTTGTGTCCTCCATAACATTATACGTGAGAAAGAAGGAATTACTGTTGAGGAAGAGGACGAGATCGATTTACCTTCTGTACGGTTTACCGGACTACGACCCAACAATTCATTCGTTACCATGCGTGATACGTTTGCAAACTATTTCATGTCCCCAGAGGGAGAGGTTCCGTGGCAGTATCAACATGTGTAAAAACACTCCCCAGGCACTTTATTAGGTACAATTTGCTAGTACCATGTTTGACCCCCTTTTGGTACCCTGCATTGTATTTGTTTTCCCATAGAAAATGGAAATTCAATAGTTTGACGAAATAATACATTTTCACGTTAGTAGTATAGCAGTCTTGTGACCTCTATCATTGTATGATTAAAGCTTGTTGTTTTCAGTCTCCTAGTGTCAACATCGATCATCACTCACCCTATGACCATCACATTCTTTTGTATCAGTTGTTTTTGGTTTATATAGAGTACAATAATAAAATTACATTTTCCATGCAGTCAATGATTTTTATTAATGTCATAGACAATGACCGCAACAAATATCACAAAAATAATTAAACTGTACAAACATATTTTTGTACAAACATATAACACATATATAACATCTAGTGCTGCAGTGCAAACTTGGTGGCCAACTACAACGGGGCAACTTAAAATGGGGATTCTTTAAAGGTCCTGATAATAAGGACTGTGGGAAGTTTAATAGGGATTGGATGACTGGGAGGAATTACTGTATGAAGTGACCTGGGGACTGGAGGACTCATAGGTGGGTGCCATTTGTGGTGGGGGGTACAACATTTTGGGCAGTGGTGGCTGGTACACGTTGGTGATGGGGGTTAATGCCTGGGTGATATGGATGGTGAAATAATGTTGTGGAGCTTGCTCACCATGGTATGGACGTTGGTGATGGGTAATGACTGGGTTCTCCGGACATTGCAGCCCTTATGCACACACCAGTAAAATTAAAGATCGACATTTGAACATCCATTTTACGATCAGTTGGAACTTTAACTAGATGGTGGTACAGATTCCTAACAAAACTAGCATCCTCGTTATTGGGGTCTGAAAAAGGGTCGGTGGTATCAGCCCTTCTTATTGCCCTCATCTCCTCCATAAATGTTAACATGGCTCCATCCATGCTATGTTTGGGATGTCTGTGACGTTTCCTGCCTCTCGGTGCGGTAGCTCCAACAGAACGATTCTGAGCGGTGGAACATTTATTAGCACATTTTATTTTGTCAACATTTCAAAAAGGGGCATTTTATATAGGATACTTACAGGCACACATTGTCTTTCAAGCGTGGCTGTTGCTGTCGATTTGGAGGTCGGGTTTTCTTCGGGACCTTGCTCGTTAACTGCCAAGTCTTCCTCTTGCACAGGCTGCGTATCCACTGCATCCCCCTCCTCTTCTGTTTCAGAAATGTTGCTGGTGGTACTGTAAAATATTTGTACATAGATGGATTACAGCTCAGTACAGTAGAGTTATTACAATACATAGATCCATGTGTGTCATTGCTGTTAAAGTGGTTGTAAACCCTTACAGACCACTTTTACCTACAGATAGGTGCAAGAACCTACACGGTTTAGGAGATATTTGCAGAAAACACGTAGACAACGGCGCCTGACTAGGTGTGCCATTTCTGAAGGCGATCGTGGCGTGACTGGTGCCTCCCGCACGCATGACGTAATCGCGGCTACGGCCAGTCACAGCACTGGAGCCGCGATACCCGGAAGTCACTCCAGGAGGGATGGCGGCGACGGAGGAGGGGAAAGAGGACCACTGCAGGGGGCTTCGATCTCAGGTAAGTAATTCATAATGAGCTAGTATGCTATGTATACTAGCTCATTATGCCTTTGTCTTGTAGGGTTTTTTTTTTTTTTTTTTACGGTTTACTTCCTCTTTGGAGTATATGATTATTTCGACTAGGCCAAATAATTTAATATAGGGGAGAAATAATGTATTTACTTACTTACTTACTTACCTTCTTAAGTCCATCACACATCTCAAGAAGTCCAGCATCTCAAAAAAGGGGCTTTTTTTTTCTGGAAGATCCTGCTCCACTCCGACTGTCTTTATCTTCCTCTTTCAGCTCCCGCCTATAGTGGTCTCTTAGGGATCTCCACCTTGTCATGATTTTTTCGCCTGCATTGGAACAGTAGACACAATTAACTGATAGAACTCCAACATGACAATTACGTATACTATTTAAAACCCATATGTGGAATACAGTGGTTTTTAACAACTATTTTTGTCAGTTTTACATATAGGTAAGCCTATAAAAAGGCTTCACTAGAAGTACTGTAATTATCTCTGTGTCGTTTAGGATATATTTGCTGTTCACCGGTAAAATGGCAGGTGACGTTGGCAGGTGACGTGGCCAGGTGACGTGGCCAGGTGACGTGGCCAGGCCACATGGCAGGTGACGTGACCAGGTGACATGGCGGGTGGACAATCCACAACTTGTGGCAGGTGATGTGGCAAGTGACACGCTAAATACAAAAACACACTAAACGAGGCTCAACGCAGCATGCAAATGCGGCAAAACAGGCGTTTCTAAATGCCGGTTTCAAGCTTCGTTCAGAAGAGTTTGCACCAGCGAAACGTGTACATGGGGCCTAATGTAGGAGAAGAGTGCTGGAATTTGCATGGTGAGTTGGACTACAATTATCAGGATGCTGACATATGGGTGTACTACAAGTTTAACCATGCCAACCCACCCCCATCCCTGCTTACCACGTATCCGACGGTGTCCATTACTAAGCGACAACCAGTTCGGTGTGACCTCCTTGAATATTTCTTCCCACTTCATGCTTGTGCTGTTTTGGTCACTGTATTCTGCACTTCTTTTGTCCCATAACGCTGGCCTGGCATGCACAAGTTGGATGAGCTGCTCATGGGATACATCTCTCGCCATTTCTTCACTTTCTCCTCTCTCCAGGCACTAGGCAGCATGTGCTCGTGCATGTGACCTTACTAATGACCACTACCTGGGTCATAGGTTAATTGTAATGTATGCATATTAAATTACATATCTTGATGAAAAACGGATGTCAGCGGATCGGATGTTAACGAATCTTCCACCAACATCCGTTTTTCATCCGTTACATTTTTTTAATGGAATAAAATAGGGTTTTCTTCCGTCCAAAAAAACAGAGCTTAACGGAGACGGATGTTATCGGACGTTTTTTTTTGGAAAAAAAACATTTGTGCTTTAAAAAAAAAACAAAACAGTAAAGTTAGCCCAATGTTTTTGCATAATGTGAAAGATGAAGTTACGCCAAGTAAATAGATACCTAACACGTCACGCTAAATTGCACACGCTCGTGGAATGGCGCCAAACTTTGCTACTTAAAAATCCCCTTAGGCGACGCTTTAACATTTTTTACTGGTTACATGTTTTAAGTTACAGAGGAGGTCTAGGACCAAAATTATTGCCCTCACTCTAACGTTTGCGGCGATATCTCACATGTGTGGTTTGAACACTGTTTTCATATATGGGCAGGACTTACGTATGCGTTTGCTTCTGCGTGCGAGCTCACGGGGACAGGGGCGCTTTAAACATTTTTTTTTTTAATTGTTAATTTTACTTTATTTATTTTAGCTTAACACTTTTTTCCCCAAAAAAGTTTTTTGATCACTTTTATTTCTATTACAAGAAATGTAAACATCCCTTGTAATAGGAATATGGCATGACAGGTGCTCTTTACAGTGAGACATGGGGTCAATAAGACCCCACATCTCACCTCTAGGCTGGGAAGCCTGAAATTCCCAGCCGAAGCGGCACCGTTATTTTTAATACAGAGGCCGGGCGTGACGTCATAACATCACGTCTGGCCTCCGAACGATCATAGAGACTCCAGCAACCATCTGGTCCGCCGGAAATCTCTATTCTGAACATCCAGGGCAGGCGGATCCTGTGTCCGACTCACCGATCGTAGCGGTGAACCAAAGGAAAGGAGGGGGATTGGGACTTTAAATGAACCATATGGCAGCAAAGAGGTATTCGGTGAGCAGCAGAACTTTATTGGTATAGTAAGACATCACAGATAATAAGACAATTGATAAACAATAATGACAATACATATAATGCTGGCAGAATGTCTCATAATAAAACCACTAATGGCAATAATACAGTTGATAAGTAGTATACCAAATAATATCATTTTATAAAGTTCCATGGTTCACCATAAACAAATGGATAATAGTGTTGATATGAAATTCAAGGTACTGCCTGCAGGACCCATGGCTTCATTGAACCTGAACAGATGCAATTAAAAGAATAACTTGATAATCATATTGTAGCTAGACAAAGACACGGCACCAAGAAGCTCTACGCGTTTCGTGGCACTGCGCCACTCGTCAGGAGCATGCACGTGAAATTCCTGTAATGAAAGTATAAAGGAGCAATGAGTGTCTACACATATATGGACACAATCCGATAAACAACCCCAACCTCAGGGGGTACTCACTGGCTGGGGCTGGAATTGGCTGTGTACTATGGTGATAGGGTGTCACAGGCCTCTGGGAACAACCTCTCACCGGGAGCCCGAGGTGGGTATCTCCGCGGAAGCACAGCACACAGGCACCCCTCCAGAGTGGGCATGGAACCACGAGGCGTCTCTAGGGTGAAAATGGGAGGAGTGAAACAACGAGTGGCACCATAGGGAGGGTGAGGGTGAAGGTAAATAGTATCCATAAGTGAAAATGGGGGGGAGTGCTGGGAAGAAAACTGTCACACAGCCGTTTCCATTGGAAAGTAGTGACCAAGAGCTGGGAAAGAAAGAGTGTGGCCCAGGGTGGGAATAGGAGTGGGTATCAGCAGAACGAAGGGGAAAAGAAAGGAAGTGATGTATCCAGTACCTGTGTGCAGGAATGATCGGAACAACCATTAGGGTGATCCGAACTGAGTGCTGGTCAGTGTGAAGAGAGCCTCAAGTAGCGATGCCACCCCCAGAGGCGCCTATATATCAGCAACCGCCGGAACGCCCACCAACGTCACGCCATGAAGCAGACGGTGGAGCCCTGGCGCCGTCAGTCGGAACTCGCCCTTCTGGCTAAACGGCATCCCAGTGTCTCTCCCATTGGCCCACGAGTTGGTTTTCACCCTAGAGACGCCTCGTGGTTCCATGCCCACCCTGGAGGGGTGCCTGTGTGCTGTGCTTCCGCGGAGATGCCATATATGTGTAGACACTCATTGCTCCTTTATACTTTCATTATAGGAATTTCACGTGCATGCTCCTGATGAGTGGCGCAGTGCCACGAAACACGTAGAGCTTCTTGGTGCCGTGTCTTTGTCTAGCTACAATATGATTATCAAGTTATTCTTTTAATTGCATCTGTTCAGGTTCAATGAAGCCATGGGTCCTGCAGGCAGTACCTTGAATTTCATATCAACACTATAATCCATTTGTTTATGGTGAACCATGGAACTTTATAAAATGATATTATTTGGTATACTACTTATCAACTGTATTATTGCCATTAGTGGTTTTATTATGAGACATTCTGCCAGCATTATATGTATTGTCATTATTGTTTATCAATTGTCTTATCATCTGTGATGTCTTACTATACCAATAAAGTTCTGCTGCTCACCGAATACCTCTTTGCTGCCATATGGTTCATTTAAAGTCCCAATCCCCCTCCTTTCCTTTGGTTCTTTGTTTAGATATGGGATGGAAATATGTGACCTTACCAGGCCATAATTTCAATTAAAGTCCCGAGGGATGGAAATACACAGTCTCACCAGACAGTGGATTCCTGAAAGTCCCTTTTACACAATTCCCTTCTCCGATCGTAGCGGTGAGTCGGTAGAAGCACCGGAGGGCGGCGGGAGGGTGGGGGACATCCCCTCTCGCCTCCCGTAAGAATGATCAAGTGGCGGAACAGCCGCTATGATCATTCTTATGGTGCACAGATTCGCTGGCTCTAAAAGACGAATTCTGAATGATGCCTGTAGCTACAGGCATCATTTAGCCATCCCCGCTCAAAGCCTTGGACGTCATTTGGCGTATGGCGGGCGGGAAATGGTTAACAGACCAAGCTGTCCAGACAAAGTGGCAGTTGAGATAAACTATTTAACCACTTCAGCCCCGGAAGAATTTACCCCCTTCCTGACCAGAGCACTTTTTGCGATTCGGCACTGCGTCGCTTTAACTGACAATTGCATGGTCGTGCGACGTGGCTCCCAAACAAAATTGACGTCCCTTTTTTTCCCACAAATAGAGCTTTCTTTTGGTGGTATTTGATCGCCTCTGCGGTTTTTATTTTTTGCGCTATAAACAAAAATAGAGCGACAATTTTGAAAAAAACGCATTATTTTCTACTTTTTGCTATAATAAATATCCCCCAAAAATATATAACAAAACAATTTTTTTCCACAGTTTAGGCTGATAAGTATTCTTCTACATATTTTTGGTAAAAAAATATCGCAATAAGCGATTATTGATCGGTTTGCGCAAAAGTTATAGCGTTTACAAAATAGGGGATAGTTTTGTGGCATTTTTATTAATTTTTTTTTTTAAATGGCGGCGATCAGCGATTTTTATTGTGACTGCGACATTATGGCGGACACATCGGACATTTTTTACACATTTTTGGGACCTTTGTCATTTATACAGCAATCAGTGTTATAAAAATGCACTGATTCCTGTGTAAATGACACTGGCAGTGAAGGGGTTAAGTGTGTCCTAGGGGCGTGTTTCTAACTATGGGGGGGGGGGGTGGCTACATGTTACACTTCACTGATCTCTGCTCCGTTGACAGGGAGCAGAGATCGAGTGACACTGTCACTAGGCAGAACGGGGTTTACATCAGCATCTCCCCGTTCTTCCTCCCCGTGAGGCGGTCGCAGGTATTCCCGCGGCGACCGAGTCCGCGGGACCCGCGACCCGACTCACGGAGCTTGCCGCGGGCGTGCGTGCGCCCGCTGGCTGCCTCTTAAAGGGCAACGTACAGGTACGTGGTTTTGCCTGCACGAGCCCTTCTGCCGCAGTATATCTGCGTGAGGTGGTCGGCAAGCAGTTAACACTGATAGAGGTGCTTACAATGATTCCGTTTTTATTTATTTACGTGAATCCCTAATTCCAAAAGGAACAAAAAAAACGTTGCTGTAACTGCTGGAGTTACATTTTAAAAGAGAAGTATAGGGTTGAGGGAAAAAACATTTATACTCACCTAAGTGGATGCAGCATCGGTTCCACTCAGCTCTGTACTGAAAACTGAGCACTCAAAGACTGCTTACTGCTCAGTTCTCCTCTTCACTCTGAGCAGAGAGCAGTGATTGTCAGTCGCTGGCTCTCTGCTCTGCCCATCCAGTGCTCACTGGAGTGCTTGGCCGTGGAGGGGGCTGGAGCAGCTGTTGGTCCAGGTATCTGGGTCCGGATCAATCCAGAGCCTGGGCTAGCTGAGTGATGCCAGCCGATAGCAGACTTTAGCTCGCCATGGGCTGAAAACGGGTCACAGGAGTGCAGAACTGACTGCACTTCTGTGACCCATAAGAGAAGATAGGCCAAAATATCTTTGGCCATTATCCTCCTTCAATATTCTAGTCCAGTCCAATCTGCTAGAGCAATGCCCCCTCCACAGACTGACAATGCATTTGATCAAGTGTGTCCCCATTGCTCCCTCATCTAGAATGGAGACACCCTAAAACAGGAAGTGTGTTACTGGCTGGATCACAAGGGGAAAATGGAAGAAAAAGCCTAAAAAAGAAAACATATTGCAGCTTACCAAAGGGATTGGTAAGCTGTAGTATATAACATAGAGTATTTGATTTACCACTTTAAATTTAGCTTGAAAGCACCAATTAAGTTCTTAAAGAAACTTACCCTTCTAAGTCTACGACCCTGACATGATTCCAATTTACATGCCAATTTCATAAGACTACAAATCAAAAACGATTCAGTGACTACACTGTTTGAGGTTTGTGGATTATACATTTGAAGGCTGAGCATCTGGACATGCAAGCTGGCACTGTAACAAGGGCTTTTTAGGCCTGGCTTCATATCCGCAGCTTGTTTTGATTGTGATGTTGCAATGCAAGCCAAGACTCTTGAACAGAAGCCGTAAAATGGTTTTCTGTTCTCTTGTAAACTAAAGTGCTTAAGAGAAATCCCATTTGCCTTATGAAGAATGTCTCTTACTTCAGCGTTATCAATCAGTAAGAGAATACGTGGTCTCCGGAGCACTACAGCAATTCTGTGCCGAGACGTTTCATCAGTTTGGGATATATGTACACATATAAAAATATATATGTATATAAATATCTTGAGCGTCCAAAACATAGGATGATATTATTCATAGATGTTACAATTTGTTCCGTAACATTTTATGTTTTAATTTCCTTGCTTCCTCTTATAAAATCTACTGTGTGCAATATTACTGCATAAAGAAAACTACAACAGTTTCCTAACATCGTTTTTTAGCATGTGGGGTATAAAATTCAGAATTTAGGTACATTATCCTGTTATGGTTCTGCCTTGCAGTTAACATATTCCATTTTTTTTCCAGTCGTGTACTAGAAAGTTAATAGAAAACTTCATACGAAAAAAAAAAAAAAAACACTTTGTGAGTGTTCTCATGTTTTTAATAGTACTCTGTAACCAGCCTGTAATACACTTTTTATGTGGGGGTCTTGTGAGCCAAAGATGGACTGATGCCTCTGTGAGGTGAAACAAATATAGATAAGCTGCAAACACTAACCACGTTTCATTGCGTGCATAAACCAAAAAATATAAATAAACGTGCCTGCGCTGAAAAAACAGATATATCCCAATAGTTGGGAGGTGCATATATAGTGTAAAACTATACTACAAAATTTCAATATAAAAAAAAAAAAATGCTAGTAATATATAAATTATAGAATGAATACAATCCTTATATAAAAGTATCCCATAAAGTGCAACATGCAAAAAAACAATATATATATGTGGTTATAAATATAAGATCAAAGGTGCAAAATCAAGTGTCCACATTTAAAAAGTTAAATTCATTGATATCAACACATAAAGTGCAAGTAAGTGGTGTCCACAAAAAACAGTGTTCATCATGCTCCTCCTTAGGGTGAGCTGAATATCCTACTGCTGATACCTGTAAAAATGTCTTCTCACCCCACCCCCCACCACCTCACCTACCCCCCATACTGCCCCTACCACCCCTCATACTGCCTCGCCCATCCCCATACTGCCTCACCCACCCCTCATACTGCCTCACCCACCCCTCATACTGCCTCAGCTACCCCTCATACTGCCTCACCTACCCCTCATACTGCTTCACCTAACGCTCATATTGCCTCACCTACCCCTCATACTGCCTCACCTACCCCTCATACTGCTTCACCTAACGCTCATATTGCCTTACCTACCCCTCATACTGCTTCACCTACCCCTCATACTGCCTCACCCACCCCTCATACTGCCTCACCAACCCTTCATACTGTCTCACCTACCCCTCATACTGCCTCAGCTACCCCTCATACTGCCTCACCTACCCCTCATACTGCCTCACCCACCCCTCATACTGCCTCACCAACCCTTCATACTGTCTCACCTACCCCTCATACTGCCTCAGCTACCGCTCATACTGCCTCACCTACCCCTCATACTGCCTCACATACCCCTCATGTTGCCTCACCCAGCCCCATTCTGCCTCACCTACCCCCATACTGCCTCACCTACCCCCCCATACTGCCTCACCTACATATCATACTGCCTCACCCACTCCCCATACTGCCTCACCTACCCCCCATACTGCCTCACCTACACATCATACTGCCTCACCCACTCCCCATACTGCCTCACCTACCCCTCATACTGTCTCACCTAGCACTCATACTGCCTCACCTACTTCCCATACTGCCTCACCCATCCCCCATACTGCCTCACCCATCCCCCATGCTGCCTCACCTACCCCCCCATACTGCCTCACCCACCCCCCCTATACTGCCTCACCCACCCCCCCTATACTACCTCACCCACCCCCCGTTCTGCCTCACCTACACCTCATACTGCCTCACCTACACCTCATAATGCCTCACCCACCCCCCATACTGCCTCACCTACACCCCATACTGCCTCACCTACCGCTCATACTGCCTCACCTACCGCTCATACTGCCTCGCCCACCCTCCATACTGCCTCGCCCACCCTCCATACTGCCTCACCCACCCTCCATACTGCCTCATCTACCCCTCATACTGCCCTACCAACCCTCCATACTGCCTCACCAACCCCCCCCCCCCTTTCTGCCTCATCTACACCTCATACTGCCTCCCCCTCCCCCCCATACTGCCTCACCTACACCCCATAATGCCTCACCTACACCCCATACTGCCTCACCTACACCCCATACTGCCTCACCTACCGCTCATACTGCCTCACCCACCCTCCATACTGCCTCATCTACCCCTCATACTGCCCTACCAACCCCCCATACTGCCTCACCAACCCCCCTATACTGCCTCACCCACCCCCCGTTCTGCCTCACCTACACCTCATACTGCCTCACCTACACCTCATAATGCCTCACCCACCCCCCATACTGCCTCACCTACACCCCATACTGCCTCACCTACCCCTCATACTGCCTCACCTACCCCTAAAACTGCCTCACCTACCGCTCATACTGCCTCGCCCACCCTCCATACTGCCTCACCCACCCTCCATACTGCCTCATCTACCCCTCATACTGCCCTACCAACCCCCCCATACTGCCTCACCAATCCCCCGTTCTGCCTCACCTACACCTCATACTGCCTCACCCTCCCCCCCATACTGCCTCACCTACACCCCATACTGCCTCACCTACACCCCATACTGCCTCACCTACCGCTCATACTGCCTCACCCACCCTCCATACTGCCTCACCCACCCTCCATACTTCCTCAGCTACCCCTCATACTGCCTCACATACTGCCTCGCCTACCGCTCATACTGCCTCACCTACCGCTCATACTGCCTCACCTACCGCTCATACTGCCTCACCCACCCTCCATACTGCTTCACCTACCCCTCATACTGCCTCACCAACCCCCCATACCGCCTCACCAACCCCCCATACCGCCGCACCAACTCCCCATACCGCCTCACCAACCCCCCATACCGCCTCACCAACCCCCCATACCGCCTCACCAACCTCCCAAACTGCCCCACCAACCTCCCATACTGCCTCACCAACCCCCCATACTGCCTCAGCTACCCCTCATACCACCTCACCTTCTCTCTTCCAGGTATAGCACCTCCCTCCATCCCTTCCTAATCACCGCACCTCCCTGTCACCCATCCAACCTCCTCAGGTTACAGCAACTCCCACCCACCTCCCCCTCATTCCACCTCTCTCCTACCCACCTAAACACTCTTCCCCAGTCAAAGCACCTTTCATATGCCTCATTCTGCTCTGCTTGTCACACTGGAAGTGTATTAGTCTGCTGAACCCCCCAAAAAATTACTCTCTATGTGGATGGTATCATCTTTCATTTAAATTATTAAAGCCTCACCCATCCCCCATACTGCCTCACCCATCCCCCATGCTGCCTCACCTACCCCCCCATACTGCCTCACCCACCCCCCCTATACTGCCTCACCCACCCCCCTATACTGCCTCACCCACCCCCCGTTCTGCCTCACCTACACCTCATACTGCCTCACCTACACCTCATAATGCCTCACCCACCCCCCATACTGCCTCACCTACACCCCATACTGCCTCACCTACCGCTCATACTGCCTCACCTACCGCTCATACTGCCTCGCCCACCCTCCATACTGCCTCGCCCACCCTCCATACTGCCTCACCCACCCTCCATACTGCCTCATCTACCCCTCATACTGCCCTACCAACCCTCCATACTGCCTCACCAACCCCCCCCCCTTTCTGCCTCATCTACACCTCATACTGCCTCCCCCTCCCCCCCATACTGCCTCACCTACACCCCATAATGCCTCACCTACACCCCATACTGCCTCACCTACACCCCATACTGCCTCACCTACCGCTCATACTGCCTCACCCACCCTCCATACTGCCTCATCTACCCCTCATACTGCCCTACCAACCCCCCATACTGCCTCACCAACCCCCCTATATTGCCTCACCCACCCCCCGTTCTGCCTCACCTACACCTCATACTGCCTCACCTACACCTCATAATGCCTCACCCACCCCCCATACTGCCTCACCTACACCCCATACTGCCTCACCTACCCCTCATACTGCCTCACCTACCCCTAAAACTGCCTCACCTACCGCTCATACTGCCTCGCCCACCCTCCATACTGCCTCACCCACCCTCCATACTGCCTCATCTACCCCTCATACTGCCCTACCAACCCCCCCATACTGCCTCACCAATCCCCCGTTCTGCCTCACCTACACCTCATACTGCCTCACCCTCCCCCCCATACTGCCTCACCTACACTCCATACTGCCTCACCTACACCCCATACTGCCTCACCTACCGCTCATACTGCCTCACCCACCCTCCATATTGCCTCACCCACCCTCCATACTGCCTCACCCACCCTCCATACTTCTTCAGCTACCCCTCATACTGCCTCACATACTGCCTCGCCTACCGCTCATACTGCCTCACCTACCGCTCATACTGCCTCACCTACCGCTCATACTGCCTCACCCACCCTCCATACTGCTTCACCTACCCCTCATACTGCCTCACCAACCCCCCATACCGCCTCACCAACCCCCCATACCGCCGCACCAACGCCCCATACCGCCTCACCAACCCCCCATACCGCCTCACCAACCCCCCATACCGCCTCACCAACCTCCCAAACTGCCCCACCAACCTCCCATACTGCCTCACCAACCCCCCATACTGCCTCAGCTACCCCTCATACCACCTCACCTTCTCTCTTCCAGGTATAGCACCTCCCTCCATCCCTTCCTAATCACCGCACCTCCCTGTCACCCATCCAACCTCCTCAGGTTACAGCAACTCCCACCCACCTCCCCCTCATTCCACCTCTCTCCTACCCACCTAAACACTCTTCCCCAGTCAAAGCACCTTTCATATGCCTCATTCTGCTCTGCTTGTCACACTGGAAGTGTATTAGTCTGCTGAACCCCCCAAAAAATTACTCTCTATGTGGATGGTATCATCTTTCATTTAAATTATTAAAGTGGTATTCCTGCCTAAGCATAACTATTCTTAAAAATGTACCCCCCCACTTACTATTGACCCATAAAATCTGCCTCACTTACTACAAACCCCTGAACTCTGCATCTCTTACTATGAACCCCTGAACTCTGCATCTCTTACTACGGGCTCCTGAACTTTGCATCTCTTAGTACGGACCCCTGAACTCTGCATCTCTTACTAAGGACCCCTGAACTCTACATCTCTTACAACGGACCCCTGAACGCTGCATCTCTTACTAAGGACCCCTGAACTCTGCATCTGTTACTATTGACCCCTGAACTCTGCATCTCTTACTAAAGACCCCTGAACTCTACATTTCTTACTACGGACCTCTGAACTCTGCATCTCTTACTACGAACCAATGAAATCTGCATCTCTTACTAGGGACCCCTGAACTCTGCATCTCTTACTATTGACCCCTGAGCTCTGTGTCCCTTTAAGCCAAGGCCAATATTCAGCACAATGGGAACCACATCCATCATTTGCTGCGGCGCACTTTTTTTTTCACAGCAAGAAGACTTATAGTTTCGCACACAGGCCCACTGCTTTCAGAGAATACCCCCATAGCAAACCTTACTGAGTAGTGCAAGAGACACCATCTTTTGTCGCTCTTGCAGTTTGATATAATGGTATCACCCCTGGGGGGCTTGGGGGTTGCAAGTAGCTGGTCTTGTCTAGGGTGCAAAATAGTCCAGCACCGGCCCTGCTGCCCTGCCACTCTGTGCTGTGTGGCACAAGTAGAGATGAGGAGCTGGATTAAGTTTACCAGAAGTTGGTCAGAATTTAACAATGCACAGTGACTCTGGTGAATCAGTGTTCAACAAAACCCGGGGCTCCTCATACAGAGGCTCAGAAATGAAGATTTACATGTACAAAGACCAGTAAGGGTGCCAAGCAGACCAATAGTCTAAAAATCTCTAATAATAGTGTTGGTATACAAACGATAACACAGAAAACATATTATTTTTAATTTGTAACCAAATATATCCACACAAACATGAACATATATTCATTTCTATATTGTTTCAATTAAACTTGGAGTGAATCAAATTCTATAAAAGGCAATTATTAGTTAAATATTAAATAAAATGTTCATCGAATTTGATTAACATTTTATTTTTTATTTTAACAATAATCACCTATTATATAGAATGTGATACTTTGCCATTTTAAATGAACAAATATAGAAACTCATATGTGTTCATGTTGTAGCCCTGAAGGGGGGTATGTCTTTGAGCCCCCGAAATGCGCTGGCTGTTTTGCGAATCAATACTATTAATAAAGATTGAGACTGGGTTCACACTATTGCGAATCGGATGCGGGTTTCCCCGGATCCAATACGCATGTCAGGAGATTGTGACCGGCTCTCTATGGAGCCGATTCACACATCTCCGGAGTGGCTCCGGTGCGAATTGCACAGGAGTCCTGTGCGTCTTTTGGTCCATTTCAGGTTCGAATTCAGCCAAAAATTCAGACTGAAATCGGACCTGAAACAGTGAACAGGGACGCCCTGGACCCCTGCTGTGAGCTGAGGATGAAGGGGAACCCCCGCCAAAAAAAAAAAAAAATTGGCGTTTCGGTCTGGTATGGATTTTAAGGGGAACCCCCACGCCAAAAAAAATGGCGGAGGAGTCCCCCAAAATCCATACCGAACCCTTATCTGAGCATGCGGCCCAGCAGGTCAGGATAGGGGGGGGACGAGCGAGCGCCCCCCCCCCCAGACCATAGCAGACCACATGCCCTCAACATGGGGGTGGGTGCTTTGGGGCAGGGGGTACAATGTACTCCATACTCATTCACTTAGGGTGGGGGGCCAGGATCTCGGGACCCCCTTGTTAAAGGGTCTGGTATCGTCCGATTTTTCTTTCTCATTTTGGCGGGGGTTCCCCTTCATCCAAAGCACACAAGTCGCACATCAAGTCGGATCATCATGATGTGACTTCTGGTGCGACTTCTATTCAAATGAATGGGCTCCCATAGGGAACCATTGATTTTAAATATAGGCAGAGAAACGCGGCTAAAAGTTAGCGCGGCTAAATGCGCATTGACGCCAATGCAAAACGCTGATAAAATTGCGTTTCTAAAGCAGCGTTTTCCTGCTAGCAATCCGACGTCCAGAATGACTTTTTTGAGCCGCTTGTGTGCATGGAGCCTTAGGGATTGATTTACTAAAGGCAAATAGACTGCAAGTGCAGCTGCTCCAGAGCTTAGTAAATGAGGTAAAGCTTCACCTTGCAAAGAGTATCCAATCATGTGCAAGGAAAATTAAAAAAAAAACAGCACTTTTTTCTTGCACATGATTGGATGATAGAAGTCAGCAGAGCTTCTGCTCATTTACTAAGCTTTAGAGCAACTACACATGCAGATTGCACAATCTATTTTCCTTTAGTAAATCAACCCTTCTATGTACTTTAATTGCAAATTCATGAACGCCTACTGGAAAATGAATTTAAAACTTAAGTGCAGGCATTTCTGCAGCTTAATACAGGAAAAAAGGACACACCATATGTGTGTTCGCTGGTAGTTTTTTTTATCTTGCTTCAAATTCTCCTTTAAGGGTTTGGTCAAAAACATAATTGCATTCTCCAGGCCCTCCCTGTGAAGTCTGAAATCAGTTTATGAGGCTTTGAGTGCTGTTCATGTCATTTATCCATCAGCGCTCAGTCCATTTAATCCGGGCCTCTCAGCTGTACAGACCACAGCCCCTGTTGTGAGTGATCGGCCTGCTTGAGTGCTCCCAGCTTCTCCTGTCACATCACATTTGCATAAAAGAGGACGGATAACCAAATTTGAGCACACAAATGAAAATGTTAAGCACTGAGTCTGTCACAGTTGTTGTTCAACTAATTGTGAAAAATTTGATTTGCTTGCTCTTCACTGTTTATCATGTAGACCCTTTTTCAAATTTGCCTTGGTTTATGCTTCTGAACATGTAGCTTTTAAACTCTATGCCTTAGCATCCTACCCTTGGGATTACTTACCTCACCTACCAGCTTTTAATGTTGGCTCGTCTAGTTGACTAAATTAGGCCACCATGGCAAACAAACACATAATTAAAACCCGAAAAAAAGGCAAGTGTACTTGCACAGCCGAAACGGATTTTTCTGTTTTCCCTCATATGCTGTCATATTTTACAATTCGACAATATAACATTCACATGAACCATCTGTGTGAGCTGGAGAGCACACAATAAAATTGTCATTTCTGTATTCCGTTATGTTGCACAAATTAGACCTTTCAGAGGTGCACTAAAGTCCAAGTTCAAAGCACAGCACAATGGAGTTTTGTAGTGTTCAATTTGAACAATAATGAGGTACATAGATTACATATACTTTGTCTTTTTTTTCCTATGTGGTGGTTTTAGGAGTCACACCATATTGCAGGCTTTTTAAATATTTATGGCTTCTAATATTAAGCTGTAGATTCAAAGGTTTACATTGTTTAGATGATTATGGTTAATTGATCCTTGATTATGTTTTTATGTCTTTTGTATTGATGGCCTATGGAAGAGCTACAGATATGTACAGTCTGATATGGTTTACTTGCTAATTTTCCTAATTCATCAGACCAGAAACAGCACAAAGGTTCTAGTTAAAATTAAATACAGAATTGGCTTCTTGGAACAAAGGGTATTATTATTATTAGAAACATAGAAACAAAGAAACTTATAAAAGAATGACAGCAAAAAAAAAAGTCAAGTTGACCATGGAGTCTGCCCCTTTTTGATTTTTTTAATTAAACTTTTTGTCTTAGACCCCTTTCACACTGGGGCACTTTGCAGGCGATATAACGCTAAAAATAGTGCCTGCAAAGCGCCCTGAAAGAGCCGCTGCTGCCTCTCCAATGTGGAAGCCCCGGGGGCTTTCACACTGGAGCGGTGCGCTAGCAGGACGGTAAAAAAAAGTCCTGCTAGCAGCATCTTTGGAGCAGTGAAGGAGCGGTATATACACCGCTCAACCACCACTCCTGCCCATTGAAATCAATGGGGCAGCGCGGCTATATCACTGGCATAGCGCTGCTGCAGCAACACTTTGTGGTGGTTTTAACCCTTTCTCGGCCGCTAGCGGCAGCGCTGCGAAATTGACGGTAAAGCGCCGCTAAGAATAGCGGCGCTTTACTGTCAACGCACCCACCACCCCAGTGTGATGGGGCTTAATATAAATCTATGTTTGTCTCAAGCATGTTTAAAATCACTTACTGTTACCTGACTCACTACCTTTACTGGAAAACTGTTCCAAACATAAACTACTCTTTTAGTAAAATAACATCTTCTAAGATTATTTTCAGATTTTCCTTTTGCTAATTTGAGCTCATGTTCACGTGTTTTTGAGTTTAGATTTATATTTAAAATATTTCCCTGCTGAACTATTTTACACACTTAAAGCCAAACTCCATCTTTCTGTCACTGTAAAATTGTTAATTTGCCTTCACTAAAAAATGTGCCCGCTGGGAGCACTGTATAAACTGTATGTAGCATAAGCTATATGTAGTCATATAGTATACAGCAGTGGTTCTCAACCCTGTCCTCAAGTACCCTCAACAGGCCATGTTTGCAGGCTTTCCTTTATGTTGCACAGGTGCTTTAAATCAGAGTCAATGACTTGGTATTTTGGACAGCTATTTTGTCTAAGAGAAATTTCCAAAACATGGCCTGTTGGGGGGTACTTAAGGACAGTGTTGTGAACCATGTATAGCACTGTGTTTCGGCAACAAAACAGGGAATTCTTGTCCTGTTCTTGGAACAAAATTGAGTCACGCTGAGCACTCCTCAGCCATTCTCAGGAGGCTTTGTGTTTTCTGAAATACATGCTTCCTCTGATTGGCTGAGGTGGAGATCATGATGTCGCCTCTCCATCGTGTCAGTCAGAGAAAGCCTTGTATTCATTCAGAAAATACAAAGCTTCCTGTGAATAGCTCAGCCCAATTCGACTTTGCTCTGGGAGGGAGGTGGGACGTACTCATCTCGCTGCCAGAACACAGAACTCTATCTTGTATATACAGTGGGGACGGAAAGTATTCAGACCCCCTTACATTTTTCACTCTTTGTTATATTGCAGCCATTTGCTAAAATCATTTAAGTTCATTTTTTTTCCTCATTAATGTACACACAGCACCCCATATTGACAGAAAAACACAGAATTGTTGACATTTTTGCCGATTTATTAAAAAAGAAAAACTGAAATATCACATGGTCCTAAGTATTCAGACCCTTTGCTGTGACACTCATATATTTAACTCAGGTGCTGTCCATTTCTTCTGATCATCCTTGAGATGGTTCTACACCTTCATTTGAGTCCAGCTGCATTTGATTATACTGATTAGACTTGTTTAGGAAAGCCACACACCTGTCTATATAAGACCTTATGGCTCACAGTACATGTCAGAGCAAATGAGAATCATGAGGTCAAAAGAACTGCCTGAAGAGCTCAGAGACAGAATTGTGGCAAGGCACAGATCTGGCCAAGGTTACAAAAAAAATTTCTGCTACACTTAAGGTTCCTAAGAGCACAGTGTCCTCCATAATCCTTAAATGGAAGATGTTTGGGACAACCAGAAACCATCCTAGAGCTGGCCGTCCAGCCAAACTGAGCTATCGGGGGAGAAGAGCCTTGGTGAGAGAGGTAAAGAAGAACCCAAAGATCACTGTGGCTGAGCTCCAAAGATGCAGTCGGGAGATGGGAGAAAGTTGTAGAAAGTCAACCATCACTACAGCCCTCCACCAGTCATGGCTTTATGGCAGAGTGGCCCGACGGAAGCCTCTGCTCAGTGCAAGACACATGAAAGCCCACATGGAGTTTGCTAAAAAACACCTGAAGGACTCCAAGATGGTGAGAAATAAGATTCTCTGGTCTGATGAGACCAAGATAGAACTTTTTGGCCTTAATTCTAAGCGGTATGTGTGGAGAAAACCAGGCACTGCTCATCACCTGTCCCAACAGTGAAGCATGGTGGTGGCAGCATTATGCTGTGGGCATGTTTTTCAGCTGCAGGGACAGGACGACTGGTTGCAATCGAGGGAAAGATGAATGCGGCCAAGTACAGGGATATCCTGGACGAAAACCTTCTCCAGAGTGCTCAGGACCTCAGACTGGGCCGAAGGTTTACCTTCCAACAAGACAATGACCCTAAGCACACAGCTAAAATAACGAAGGAGTGGCTTCACAACAACTTCGTGACTGTTCTTGGATGGCCCAGCCAGAACCTTGACTTAAACCCAATTGAGCATCTCTGGAGAGACCTAAAAATAGCTCTCCACCAACGTTTACCATCCAACCTGACAGAACTGGAGAGGATCTGCAAGGAGGAATGGCAGAGAATCCCCAAATCCAGGTGTGAAAAACTTGTTGCATCTTTCCCAAAAAGACTCGTGGCTGTATTAGATCAAAAGGGTGCGTCTACCAAATTCTGAGCAAAGGGTCTGAATACTTAGGATCATGTGATATTTCAGTTTTCTTTTTTAATAAATCTGCAAAAATGTCAACAATTCTGTGTTTTTCTGTCAATATGGAGTGCTGTGTATACATTAGGAAAAAAAATGAACTTAAATGATTTTAGCAAATGGTTGCAACATAACAAAGATGAAACATTTAAGGGGGTCTGAATACTTTCCGTCCCCACTGTAGATGATTCTACATGCCTTTTGTACAGTGCGACAGAGGCGCATCTGTTAGTGAAGATAATAATTTGTTTGACCCAGCTTGGTCCATACAAGCTATTTTAAAGTGACAGAAAGCTGGAGTTGGGCTTTACTGTCTCCCTGTCATAGATAGTCAGGTTAAAAAAAGACACAAGTCCATCTAGTTCAACCAAAAATAAATAAAAAATACAATCCCATATACACAAACCTACACCCATGGTTGATCCAGAGGAAGGCAAAAAACCCCTGCAAAGCATGCTGCAATTTGCTACAGCAGGGGAAAAAATTTCTTCCTGATCCCCTGAGAGGCAATCGGATTTTCCCTGGATCAACTTTACCTGATAATAAATATTAGTACCCAGTTATATTATGTACATTTAGGATATAATCCAAACCTTTTTTAAAGCAATTGACTGAGCATACAGTATTTTGATCAGTAGAACTTACATTGGTGACTGTATTATTTAGAGAGGATTGGACTCTTTAGGCCTGGGCACACTGTGCACATGCTCTGTATATTTTGCTGTATACTGGGTGCCCTAGGTCCCAGATTTCTGACTGCATTTCCATTTTAAGCTAAGAGAAACAACATTTTCTGAGGTCATATCAACTGTACTTATCAAAATGGTGTAGTAGACAGCACCTTGTTCCCTTATTCACAGCTTTAAATTTGCTGGTCCACCTGTGACCGCCACTGTGATCTTTCAACAAACCGCACTGTGACCTGTCAGTTACTTACACGGTGACCAGTCAGTGACCTGCACTGTGATCTTTCGGTGAACCCATGTGATCTGTCAATGATCTCAATGTGATCTGTCAGTAAACCTCATTGTGACCATTTAGTGACATCCACTGTGACTTGGCTATCAGGGACGTGCGGTGAGGTCAGTGGCTGGTTAAGCACTGGCTAGTATCAGAGCCAGATACACACAGGTGACATATTCACAAGTTACGTATCAGTTCTACTAGTTATACTCATTTAACAATAATATTTACAAACGCTGTCCCTTTAAGATGTTTTTCAGTCACCCTTTTGGTTGATGCTGAGCAGTACCGTGTGACATAAAAAGTTGCAACAACCACCATTTTATTCCCTAGGGTGTCTGCTAAATATATATATATATATATATATATATATATATATATATATATATATATATATATATATATATATATATATATATATATAATGTTTGGGCGTTCTGAGTAATTTCTAGCAAAAAAATTCATGATTTTTACATGTAGGAGAGAAGTGTCAGAATTGGTCTGGGTGGCAAGTAGTTAATCACCATAAGTATTTACGAATATACAAATAATTATTATATATTGTTTTTAAGGTGATCTACCATATTTTCAAAAACTACACTCAAGCAGGTGGCTTAACAGATAAATGACTGAAGTTTGAAGTTATAACTTCAAACCAGTAGTTTCACAGTAAATAGATAAATAATAAATTATTATGTTATAACATATAGCATCATAATATGTTATTTAGCTTGATTAAAAAAGTACCTTTTCAGCAGCAGATTCTCATTCTCCCTCTTAACTGTGTGATAAAAACATGGGATTAAGGGTAAACCTTATACCCATAAAACCATGTTTTTTCCTTGTAGTTAGGAGGGCTGGGCTGGGCATTTTTATTGGACAGCTTGGACCAATGGTGCTCTACTATTTGTCCAAGGCTCCAAGCTGTCCATTGTGCTGTCTCAGTGCCTCCGACAAGAAGTCATCCTCTCAGTCTGCTCCAAACAGCGCAGGGGCGGATCCGGGGGGGGGGGCAACAGGGCAATTGCCCCCCCAAAAATACCACACTGACATGTCACTTGCACTTGCTCTGCCTCTGCCCAAGTCTTTCTCTCACATCAGTCGATCAGCAGCGCTGATAGAGAGACTCATCTAGTGTTATTATGGCTACGCCGCACTGACCAGGAGCCAGAGGAGGTGGGTGGAGCCTCTTCCCTGCACTCGTTGCTAGCGCCTGGGCTGCCTGGCATCTAGCAATGAGTGATGTCAGAGTCACGTCGGACTCGAGTCTCAGACAAGTGACGTCAGTGAGTCACGTCGGACTTGAGTCTCAGAGCCGACATGACAGGAGCTGGAGCCTCAAATAAGGGAACAGTTGTTGCTGCAGTTTAGAGTTTAGACAGACTAGTTAAAATGTCCAGCGTCCACTGTCAGTGGCAGAGCGCCAGCATTCTTCCTTCTCCGCCCCCAACTTGGGGCAAATGACAATCTGCAATGTGTGGCAAGTGGACAATCCGCAACGTGTTGCAAGTGACGTGGCAAGTGGACAGTCCGCAACATGTGGCAGTTGATGTGGCAAGTGGACAATCCGCAACATGTGGCAAGTGGACAATCCGCAACTTGTGGCAGGTGACATTGCAAGTGGCAATCCACAACGTTAGGCAGGTGACGTGGCAAGTGGACAATCTGCAATGTTTGGCAGGTGACGTGGCAAGTGGAGAAAACGCAACTTGTGGCAGGTGACGTGGCAAGTGGACAATCTGCAACGTGTGACAGGTGACGTGGAGAGTGGACAATCTGCAACGTGTGGCAGGGGACGTGGCAAGTGACAATCCGTAACGTGTGGCAGGTGACGTGGCCAGTAGACAATCCGCAACATGTGGCAGGTGATGTGGCAAGTGACAATCTGCAACGTGTGGCAGGTGACGTGGCAAGTGGACAATCTGCAATGTGTGGCAGGTGACGTGGCAAGTGGACAAAACACAACTTGTGGCAGGTGACGTGGCAAGTGGACAATCCGCAACGTGTGGCAGGTGAGGTGGCAAGTGGACAATCTGCAACGTGTGGCAGGTGACGTGGCAAGTGACAATCTGTAATGTGTGGCAGGTGACGTGGCCAGTAGACAATCTGCAACATGTGGCAGGTGACATGGCAAGTGACAATCTGCAACGTGTGGCAGGTGACGTGGCGAATGGACAATCCTCAACATGTGGCAGGTGACGTGGCAAGTGGACAATCCACAATGTGTGGCAGGTGACATGGCAAGTGACAACCCGTAACGTGTGGCAAGTGACAATCCTCAACATGTGGCAAGTGACACACTCAGGGCTCCCATTGATTCTGCATTATGGTGAGTTGAACCATTTCATTTTATATTACAATGTAATAATATAAATAATACTCTTCAATCATCCAGACACCGTAACAACCATGGTGCCGTGATGATTGAAGCACCAGCACCAGCCATTTCCCTGATAAATTGCCCGCAAAAAAAACCTTATTTTCTGGCAGTGCCCCTCCGGAGACTGGACTCTGGATCCGCCTCTGAAACAGCGCGTGCCAGCTTGTATTTAAACTGGCAGCGCTGTATGTAGCTTCTGACAGGCTGCACAAGGAACCCTGTATCTCCGGAACCGTAGTTGCCAGAAACCCCACATTTTGACCAGGGACTGTGGCCCCAGGTCGCTGAGCTACGACCCTTGAAGCTTGATCATTTTGTTTTTTATAGGTTCATGGCAGGAGAGGCTCTGCCTCCCTGGACTGCACTTCCCTGCTAGCTGTGACCCCCCATTGTGACCTGTCAATAACCTGTACTGCAACCTGTCAGTGATCTGCATTGTGACCTTTCAGGGACCTGCAATTTGATCTGTCAGTGACCCCCACTGTAAACTGTAAGTGACCCTCACTGTGACTTGTCAGTGTCCTGCAAGAACAGAATAAGCATCAGACACTGGACTTGAATTGAACTCAAGTCAAATAAAAAATAGCAGTAGACCTTTATGACTCAAATACACAATGCAGGGGATGATTTGAATGCAGTTTTGGAATACTCGGGTGGTTCACACCCATGCAGAGTTCAGGGTTCTAGTTGGAAAGAGGTAAACTGACTTACAGTTTGACCAAGATTGGCAAGTCCTTATATGGAACCCAGAATTCAGAGGCCCAGAGAGACTATGGGTGGGAAAGATCCTTCAACTCTGATTACAGAGACTTTGGTCCTGAAAAGGTTAACCCACCAAGGGAGACCTCTAAAAGAAAGAGGAAACAGCCAACAGGTATCTGTTAGGTGAAGTTTGAGTCAGGACACACTTTGGAAACAGAGTGGTGGATTGCTGTGAGTGAGGCCCTACTAAGCGGCAGGTGATCTGGCTTTTTGAACCACTGAGGCAGACGAGGATATAACCCTGTTAAGAGACAAGTTTTACAGAGGCTGAGCTGAAAGTTTGATTTTTGTACCAGGAGTTTGGACTGTTTTGTTTCCTGTTTGGCTGAAGAATGCTGTTTTGTTTATTTGGAAGCAGTAAAGACCTGTTTTACTTTTACTAATGTCTGGTTGGTGATCCTGGGCCCTCCATATTACAAATTGTGGTTAGATGTGGGCAATCCGACCATAAAAGCCATTTGAAATGGATACTGACATTTAAAGGGACAGTGCCCATTTTTGCATGTCCTGGATCAGAGCACACAGGTACTGAAAATCTCTGAAGGTGGCATGGAGGATGTGGGCAAAGCTCTGGTTCAAAGCTTTGTGGGCCATCAGGGGGTCACCCAGGTGCAAATACAGGCTGAGCAGTAAGCTTCCATGGAAATGCAGGCACACCATGAAGAGGCTATAGCTCAGCAGTGACAAGCCCTCGCTCAGGCAATTGCAACACAGCAGGAAAATACCCACTTGCTGACCACCTAGTTTTCAGTCAAGTAAGAAACCACTGAAACACAAATGGCCACCTTGCAGGAAGCAGTACAGTGTCTCTCTCAGGGACTGTAGCTGTTGCCCCTAGCAACCAGTTAGTTGTGATAATGTTGCACCGGTGGTAGATAGACTAAAAGAAAAAGAGGACTCTAATAGGAAAAACCTCCTCCTATGCAGGTCATGGTTGGGGACAATGTAGAGGAAACTTCCCACCACAAGTTGTGGCTGAGAAGGACAAGGGGGAAGGTTCCTCTAATCCTGCACATCCTGACCTGAAAGTGTCACGGGGTGCATTTGGTGCTGCCCCGCATTCAAAAATTCCAGAGAACAGGTTATAGTGGTTAATGGTTGAACTCCATATCACTGAGGAATAACAGCAAGTGGTTGCGCCCAATTGTGTTGATACTAGAACTTTATGGAACCCCTTGTAATCGCTTCAGAAATATCAATGAGAAATTGAAGTTCAATGCATATCTGATGCCCCAAGTAGATGAACTGATAGAGAGCTTGGTACCAGCCCGGTATATTACCACCTTATGAATATATGAAAAAAGCAGCGCTCAGAAAATAAAATAAATAAATGTACCAAAAAACCTCGTTGCAGCTGCTGGATACAAGTATTGTAACTTGAAACGAATAAATAAATAAACAAGAAACCGCGCTGACAACTATCACAATAAAAAAT
Organism: Aquarana catesbeiana; assembly: GCF_042186555.1. Lineage (NCBI taxonomy): Eukaryota > Metazoa > Chordata > Amphibia > Anura > Ranidae > Aquarana > Aquarana catesbeiana. Next base: position 245,166,812 of record NC_133325.1, on the reverse strand, counting down.
AAAAGATGGAATATGAATATAAATATACAGTGATAAATGTCGTTAAATACATGCAACTAATTGCTTTAAGTAAAATAGTGAAGAAAAAAATTGGTGTTTGCTGCTTGCCACCATAAACCCTCTAACCAAATATATGATATGTGTGGCCGTAAACAATCCAAAATGTGTTGGTGATGTTCACCTTAATAAAATAAATATTTGTGAGTTCCAAGGTGGATATAAATTTTCCTTCAAACCAACAAAATCAACAAAGACAGCAGACTTCCATCTTCTAGTCCAGAAGGTTGATTACAGTCACCTGAAATACTGTGATGGATATAGAGAGATGGGATAAGGCTTGAACTGCTGCCACTACAATATAACCTTGGGAGCCACGGACCTCATGTTCCACCCAAAAAACAAGAAGAGATAAATATGGTGTATTACTGTAGGATGAGAGATCAATTGCGCATGATAGCGCTACTCACGGAACGGACATGCAGAGCAGGCATTCAGAGTTCGTCAGTGACTGCCGCTAAACAGCGTGCGTTCCACTGACTACAGGAAATAGAGTCACTGGTTTACAGACGTGAGCCGAATGTTGCGTCGGCGCGTTTCGCCCCTCCTCCAGGGCGTCATCAAAGACAAGATGTAGGTCAGAAACACAGACTGGAGGGCTGTGATATATACAGTATAATGGGGAGTTTCCAGGAAGTAGACACAGAATGCAGTCACATGACTTTAAACACACAGGGGTTGGTGCTGCTGTATTTTTACCCAGACCAGAAGCAGAGACTATTAGTCAAGTATTCCCACCTTCTAATAGTTTGCCTGCAGCTGTCAATAGATTCTTGAGTATGTACCTGAATCCATGTGTACCTGAATAAGTGACAGACGTGTCTTTGTCTTCTTATTTTTATCTTATTATCATGCACAGTGCCAGATAGCTAGGTCTGTGCGCCTGTATTTGTATAGTGGTCACCTTCAAGTATGTTAGTAGGTGAGCCTGTTTATTGCAATAGAGTTTATATGCAGCATCTTTTATTTTAGTTAACCCTGTCCCTTCTTTTCTCATGTTCTATAGCTAGTTTTAGCTAAGGGATCAATAACCAGCCTAGGCTAGAGCCAGGTTAGACATCTGACAGCCACTTGATAGTTAGAAGTCCAGTTGCATGTCAGATTTGAAGCTACCAGGGACTAAGATGCAGAGTAGATACAGGGACGATCCTGGCTGGGGTGCACGGGTGCACCGCACCCCAGCGCTGTCATTTCTCTTCAGAAGAGGGGCGCCGAGCTAGAATCGCCGGCCGCTTGGCCGGTGTTCTGCCGAGAAAGTTCCGCTCGGCTGATAAGTTCCCCCCTCTACTGCGCAGGCAGTAGGATCCGGCGGAAATAGCCGAAGCGGAATAGCTGAAAATCAGCTGTACACGGCGGCTGAAAGAGGGCCCCTCGCGGGCTCGCTTCGCTCGCCACGCTTCGGGCTCGGCCTCGCTTCGCTCGGCTCTTTTAGATTCCCCTCTAGGTCCACTTGGATGGTAGGGAAGGAACCTGGACCCAGAACGCAGGCACCGTGTACAGCTGATTGTCGATCTTGAGCTTCGGCTATCTCCGGCGGCTGTCAGGAGTTCGTACTGCGCAGGCGCTGCGCCTGCGCAGTACAGGGGGGGAACTTATCCGCCGAGGGAACTTATTCGGCAAGACACCGGCGTCTAGCTGTGGAGCAGAGTGATGTCACTCAGGGACGCCGCGGCCGCCCCAGCATTCAGAGCACGCCGCGGCCGCCCCAGCATTCCTTGCACGCTGCCTCCGCGGCTAGTAAAGAAGCTCGGAGGTCCGTCCACCTCAGCCATCTTCAGACAGCGTGGCTAAGAAGAGGGAGCGGAGCCGGAGCGGCTGCAGCGGACTTGTGCTGGCTGGTCTGAAGAAGAGAGAAGAGAAGAGGAACAGGAAGAAATCCTCCCGGAGAGAGTAGATCTGCGGCTACCTGCCTCCCTGTCCCTGCACTGTCTGCACCAGGAGAAGTTGGAAGTAAGTAGTCTGTGCTGCCCATCAAACACAGCTACTGTTGTGCCCACAGCCCATCAAAAGCTGCCACTCTGCTCATCAAAGGCTGCCACTCTGCCCATCAAAAGCTGCCACTCTGCCCATCAAAAGCTGCCACTCTGCCCATTAAAGCTGCCACTCTGCCCATCAAAAGCTGCCACTCTGCCCATCAAAAGCTGCCACTCTGCCCATCAAAAGCTGCCACTCTGCCCATCAAAAGCTGCCACTCTGCCCATTAAAGCTGCCACTCTGCCCATCAAAAGCTGCCACTCTGCCCATCATAAGCTGCCACTCTGCCCATTAAAGCTACCACTCTGCCCATCAAAAGCTGCCACTCTGCCCATCAAAAGCTGCCACTGTGCCCATCAAAAACTGCCACTGTGCCCATCAAAAACTGCCACTGTGCCCATCAAAAGCTGCCACTGTGCCCATCAAAAACTGCCACTCTGCCCATCAAAAACTGCCACTCTGCCCATCAAAAGCTGCCACTGTGCTCATCAAACACAGCCACTGTGCCCATCAGACACAGCCACTGTTGTGCCCATCTGAGGCTGCCACTGTGCCCATCAAATGCAGCCACTGTGCCATCAAACGCAGCCACTGTGCCCATCAAACGCAGCCACTGTGCCCATCAAAAGCTGCCACTCTGCCCATCAAAAACTGCCACTCTGCCCATTAAAGCTGCCACTCTGCCCATCAAAAGCTGCCACTCTGCCCATCAAAAGCTGCCACTGTGCCCATCAAAAACTGCCACTGTGCCCATCAAAAGCTGCCACTGTGTCCATCAAAAGCTGCCACTGTGCCCATCAAAAACTGCCACTCTGCCCATCAAAAGCTGCCACTCTGCCCATCAAAAGCTGCCACTGTGCCCATCAAAAGCTGCCACTGTGCCCATCAAACACAGCCACTGTGCCCATCAGACACAGCCACTGTTGTGCCCATCTGATGCTGCCACTATGCCCATCAAACGCAGCCACTGTGCCATCAAACGCAGCCACTGTGCCCATCAAATGCAGCCACTGTGCCCATCAAACGCAGCCACTGTGCCATCAAACGCAGCCACTGTGCCATCAAACGCAGCCACTGTGCCCATCAAACGCAGCCACTGTGCCCATCAAAAGCAGCTACTGTGCCCATCAAACGTAACCACTGTGCCCCACCTAAAAGCAGCCACTGTGCCCATCAAACGCTGCCACTGTGCCCATCAAACGCTGCCACTGTGCCATCAAACGCAGCCACTGTGCCCATTAAAAGCAGCTACTGTGCCCATCAAACGTAGCCACTGTGCCCCACCTAAAAGCAGCCACTGTGCCCATTAAAAGCAGCCACTGTGCCCATCAAAAACTGCCACTGTGCCCATCAAAAACTGCCACTGTGCCCATCAAAAACTGCCACTGTGCCCATCAAAAGCTGCCACTGTGCCCATCAAAAACTGCCACTCTGCCCATCAAAAACTGCCACTCTGCCCATCAAAAGCTGCCACTGTGCTCATCAAACACAGCCACAGTTCCCATCAGACACAGCCACTGTTGTGCCCATCTGAGGCTGCCACTGTGCCCATCAAATGCAGCCACTGTGCCATCAAACGCAGCCACTGTGCCCATCAAACGCAGCCACTGTGCCCATCAAAAGCTGCCACTCTGCCCATCAAAAACTGCCACTCTGCCCATTAAAGCTGTCACTCTGCCCATCAAAATCTGCCACTGTGCCCATCAAAAACTGCCACTGTGCCCATCAAAAACTGCCACTGTGCCCATCAAAAGCTGCCACTGTGCCCATCAAAAACTGCCACTCTGCCCATCAAAAACTGCCACTCTGCCCATCAAAAGCTGCCACTGTGCTCATCAAACACAGCCACTGTGCCCATCAGACACAGCCACTGTTGTGCCCATCTGAGGCTGCCACTGTGCCCATCAAATGCAGCCACTGTGCCATCAAACGCAGCCACTGTGCCCATCAAACGCAACCACTGTGCCCATCAAAAGCTGCCACTCTGCCCATTAAAGCTGCCACTCTGCCCATCAAAAGCTGCCACTCTGCCCATCAAAAGCTGCCACTCTGCCCATTAAAGCTGCCACTCTGCCCATCAAAAGCTGCCACTCTGCCCATCAAAAGCTGCCACTCTGCCCATTAAAGCTGCCACTCTGCCCATCAAAAGCTGCCACTCTGCCCATCATAAGCTGCCACTCTGCCCATTAAAGCTACCACTCTGCCCATCAAAAGCTGCCACTCTGCCCATCAAAAGCTTCCACTCTGCCCATTAAAGCTGCCACTCTGCCCATCAAAATCTGCCACTGTGCCCATCAAAAGCTGCCACTGTGCCCATCAAAAACTGCCACTGTGCCCATCAAAAACTGCCACTGTGCCCATCAAAAGCTGCCACTGTGCCCATCAAAAACTGCCACTCTGCCCATCAAAAGCTGCCACTGTGCTCATCAAACACAGCCACTGTGCCCATCAGACACAGCCACTTTTGTGCCCATCTGAGGCTGCCACTGTGCCCATCAAATGCAGCCACTGTGCCATCAAACGCAGCCACTGTGCCCATCAAACGCAGCCACTGTGCCCATCAAAAGCTGCCACTCTGCCCATCAAAAACTGCCACTCTGCCCATTAAAGCTGCCACTCTGCCCATCAAAAGCTGCCACTGTGCCCATCAAAAACTGCCACTGTGCCCATCAAAAACTGCCACTGTGCCCATCAAAAACTGCCACTGTGCCCATCAAAAGCTGCCACTGTGTCCATCAAAAGCTGCCACTGTGCCCATCAAAAACTGCCACTGTGCCCATCAAAAGCTGCCACTGTGCCCATCAAAAACTGCCACTCTGCCCATCAAAAGCTGCCACTCTGCCCATCAAAAGCTGCCACTGTGCCCATCAAAAGCTGCCACTGTGCCCATCAAACACAGCCACTGTGCCCATCAGACACAGCCACTGTTGTGCCCATCTGACGCTGCCACTATGCCCATCAAACGCAGCCACTGTGCCATCAAACGCAGCCACTGTGCCCATCAAATGCAGCCACTGTGCCCATCAAACGCAGCCACTGTGCCATCAAACGCAGCCACTGTGCCCATCAAACGCAGCCACTGTGCCCATCAAAAGCAGCTACTGTGCCCATCAAACGTAACCACTGTGCCCCACCTAAAAGCAGCCACTGTGCCCATCAAACGCTGCCACTGTGCCCATCAAACGCTGCCACTGTGCCATCAAACGCAGCCACTGTGCCCATTAAAAGCAGCTACTGTGCCCATCAAACGTAGCCACTGTGCCCCACCTAAAAGCAGCCACTGTGCCCATTAAAAGCAGCCACTGTGCCCATCAAAAACTGCCACTGTGCCCATCAAAAACTGCCACTGTGCCCATCAAAAGCTGCCACTGTGCCCATCAAAAACTGCCACTCTGCCCATCAAAAACTGCCACTCTGCCCATCAAAAGCTGCCACTGTGCTCATCAAACACAGCCACTGTGCCCATCAGACACAGCCACTGTTGTGCCCATCTGAGGCTGCCACTGTGCCCATCATATGCAGCCACTGTGCCATCAAACGCAGCCACTGTGCCCATCAAACGCAGCCACTGTGCCCATCAAAAGCTGCCACTCTGCCCATCAAAAACTGCCACTCTGCCCATTAAAGCTGCCACTCTGCCCATCAAAATCTGCCACTGTGCCCATCAAAAGCTGCCACTGTGCCCATCAAAAACTGCCACTGTGCCCATCAAAAACTGCCACTGTGCCCATCAAAAGCTGCCACTGTGCCCATCAAAAACTGCCACTCTGCCCATCAAAAACTGCCACTCTGCCCATCAAAAGCTGCCACTGTGCTCATCAAACACAGCCACTGTGCCCATCAGACACAGCCACTGTTGTGCCCATCTGAGGCTGCCACTGTGCCCATCAAATGCAGCCACTGTGCCATCAAACGCAGCCACTGTGCCATCAAACGCAGCCACTGTGCCCATCAAACGCAACCACTGTGCCCATCAAAAGCTGCCACTCTGCCCATTAAAGCTGCCACTCTGCCCATCAAAAGCTGCCACTCTGCCCATCAAAAGCTGCCACTGTGCCCATCAAAAACTGCCACTGTGCCCATCAAAAACTGCCACTGTGCCCATCAAAAGCTGCCACTGTGTCCATCAAAAGCTGCCACTGTGCCCATCAAAAACTGCCACTGTGCCCATCAAAAGCTGCCACTGTGCCCATCAAAAACTGCCACTCTGCCCATCAAAAGCTGCCACTGTGCCCATCAAAAGCTGCCACTGTGCCCATCAAAAGCTGCCACTGTGCCCATCAAACTCAGCCACTGTGCCATCAAAGCAGCCACTGTGCCCATCAAATGCAGCCACTGTGCCCATCAAACGCAGCCACTGTGCCCATCAAACGCAGCCACTGTGCCCATCAAAAGCAGCTACTGTGCCCATCAAACGTAACCACTGTGCCCCACCTAAAAGCAGCCACTGTGCCCATCAAACGCTGCCACTGTGCCCATCAAACGCTGCCACTGTGCTATCAAACGCAGCCACTGTGCCCATTAAAAGCAGCTACTGTGCCCATCAAACGTAGCCACTGTGCCCCACCTAAAAGCAGCCACTGTGCCCATTAAAAGCAGCCACTATGCCCATCAAACCCAGCCACTGTGCCCATTAAAAGCAGCTACTGTGCCCATCAAATGTAGCCACTGTGCCCATCAAACGCAGCCAATGTGCCCCGCCTAAAAGCAGACACTGTGCCCCGCCTAGAAGCAGACACTGTGCCCATCAAACGCAGCCACTGTGCCCCTTTAAAAGCAGCCACTGTGCCCATTAAAAGCAGCTACTGTGCCCATCAAACGCAGCTACTGTGCCCATCAAACGCAGCCACTGTGCCCATCAAACTCAGCCACTGTGCCCATTAAAAGCAGCTACTGTGCCCGTCAAACATAGCCACTGTGCCCATCAAATGCAGCCACTGTGCCCATCAAATGCAGCCACTGTGCCCATCAAACGCAGCCACTCTCTGACCATCTCTTGTATCATATCTGCAGTCTTTGACCATCTCCTGTAGTATGTTTGCAGTCTCTGATCATCTCTTGTACAATGTATTCAGGCTCTAACCATCTCTTGTACATTGTATTCAGGCTCTGACCATCTCTTGTACAATGTATTCAGGCTCTGACCATCTCTTGTACAATGTATTCAGGCTCTGACCATCTCTTGTACAATGTATGCAGGCTCTGACTTTGACCATCTCTTGTACTATGTATGCAGTCTCTGACCATCTCTTGTATCATAACTGCAGTCCCTAACCATCTTCTGTAGCATGTTTGCAGTCCCTGACCATTTCTTGTATCATGTCTGCAGTCCCTGACCATCTTCTGTAGTATGTCTGCAATCTCTGACATCTCTTGTATCATGTCTGCAGTCTCTGACCATCTTCTGTAGTATGTCTGCAGTCTCTGACCATCTCTTGTATCATGTCTGCAGTCTCTGACCATCTCTTGTATCATGTCTGCAGTCTCTGACCATCTCTTGTATCATGTCTGCAGTCTCTGACCATCTCTTGTATCATGTCTGCAGTCTCTGACCATCTCTTGTATCATGTCTGCAGTCTTTGACCATCTTCTGTAGTATGTCTGCAGTCTCTGACCATCTCTTGTACTATGTCTGCAGTCTCTGACCATCTCTTGTACTATGTTTGCAGTCTCTGACCATCCCCTGTATCATAACTGCAGCCTCTGACCATCTTCTGTAGCATGTTTGCAGTCCCTGACTATTTCTTGTATCATGTTTGCAGTCTGACCATTTCTTGTATCATGTCTGCAGTTTCTGACCATCTTATGTATCATGTCTGCAGTCTCTGACGATCTCTTGTATCATGTCTGCAGTCTCTGACGATCTCTTGTATCATGTCTGCAGTCTCTGACCATCTCTTGTACTATGTCTGCAGTCTCTCACCATCTCTTGTACTATGTCTGCAGTCTCTCACCATCTCTTGTACTATGCCTGCAGTCTCTGACCATTTCTTGTATCATATCTGCAGCCTCTGACCATCTCTTGTATCATGTCTGCAGTCTATGACCATCTTCTGTAGTATGTCTGCAGTCTCTGACCAGCTCTTGTATCATGTCTGCAGTCTCTGACCATCTCTTGTATCATGTCTGCAGTTTTTGACCATCTTCTGTATTATGTCTGCAGTCTCTGACCATCTTTTGTATTATGTCTGCAGTCTCTGACCATCTTTTGCATTATGTCTGCAGTCTCCGACCATCTCTTGTATTATGTCTGCAGTCTCTGACCATCTCTTGTATCATGTCTGCAGTCTCTGACCATCTCTTGCACTATGTCTGCAGTCTCTGACCATCTCTTGCACTATGTTTGCAGTCTCTGACCATCTCTTGTACTAAGTCTGCAGTCTCTGACCATCTCTTGCATTATGTCTGCAGTCTCTGACCATCTTTTGTATTATGTCTGCAGTCTCTGACCATCTTTTGCATTATGTCTGCAGTCTCTGACCATCTCTTGTATTATGTCTGCAGTCTCTGACCATCTCTTGTACTATGTCTGCAGTCTCCGACCATCTCTTGTACTATGTTTACAGTCTCTGACCATCTCTTGTATCATAACTGCAGCCTCTGACCATCTTCTGTAGCATGTTTGCAGTCCCTGACTATTTCTTGTATCATGTTTGCAGTCTCTGACCATTTCTTGTATCATGTCTGCAGTTTCTGACCATCTTATGTATGATGTCTGCAGTCTCTGACCATCTCTTGTATCATGTCTTCAGTCTCTGACCATCTCTTGTATTATGTCTGCAGTCTCTCACCATCTCTTGTACTATGCCTGCAGTCTCTCACCATTTCTTGTATCATATCTGCAGCCTCTGACCATCTCTTGTATCATGTCTGCAGTCTTTGACCATCTTCTGTAGTATGTCTGCAGTCTCTCACCATCTCTTGTACTATGTTTGTAGTCTCTGACCATCTCTTGTACTATGTCTGCAGTCTCTGACCATCTCTTGTACTATGTTTGCAGTCTCTGACCATCCCCTGTATCATAACTGCAGCCTCTGACCATCTTCTGTAGCATGTTTGCAGTCCCTGACTATTTCTTGTATCATGTTTGCAGTCTGACCATTTCTTGTATCATGTCTGCAGTTTCTGACCATCTTATGTATCATGTCTGCAGTCTCTGACGATCTCTTGTATCATGTCTGCAGTCTCTGACGATCTCTTGTATCATGTCTGCAGTCTCTGACCATCTCTTGTACTATGTCTGCAGTCCCTGACCATCTCTTGTACTATGCCTGCAGTCTCTGACCATTTCTTGTATCATATCTGCAGCCTCTGACCATCTCTTGTGTCATGTCTGCAGTCTATGACCATCTTCTGTAGTATGTCTGCAGTCTCTGACCATCTCTTGTACTATGTCTGCAGTCTCTCACCATCTCTTGTACTATGTCTGCAGTCTCTCACCATCTCTTGTACTATGCCTGCAGTCTCTGACCATTTCTTGTATCATATCTGCAGCCTCTGACCATCTCTTGTATCATGTCTGCAGTCTATGACCATCTTCTGTAGTATGTCTACAGTCTCTGACCAGCTCTTGTATCATGTCTGCAGTCTCTGACCATCTCTTGTATCATGTCTGCAGTCTTTGACCATCTTCTGTATTATGTCTGCAGTCTCTGACCATCTTTTGTATTATGTCTGCAGTCTCTGACCATCTTTTGCATTATGTCTGCAGTCTCCGACCATCTCTTGTATTATGTCTGCAGTCTCTGACCATCTCTTGTATCATGTCTGCAGTCTCTGACCATCTCTTGCACTATGTCTGCAGTCTCTGACCATCTCTTGTACTATGTTTGCAGTCTCTGACCATCTCTTGTACTAAGTCTGCAGTCTCTGACCATCTCTTGCATTATGTCTGCAGTCTCTGACCATCTTTTGTATTATGTCTGCAGTCTCTGACCATCTTTTGCATTATGTCTGCAGTCTCTGACCATCTCTTGTATTATGTCTGCAGTCTCTGACCATCTCTTGTACTATGTCTGCAGTCTCCGACCATCTCTTGTACTATGTTTACAGTCTCTGACCATCTCTTGTATCATAACTGCAGCCTCTGACCATCTTCTGTAGCATGTTTGCAGTCCCTGACTATTTCTTGTATCATGTTTGCAGTCTCTGACCATTTCTTGTATCATGTCTGCAGTTTCTGACCATCTTATGTATGATGTCTGCAGTCTCTGACCATCTCTTGTATCATGTCTTCAGTCTCTGACCATCTCTTGTATTATGTCTGCAGTCTCTCACCATCTCTTGTACTATGCCTGCAGTCTCTCACCATTTCTTGTATCATATCTGCAGCCTCTGACCATCTCTTGTATCATGTCTGCAGTCTTTGACCATCTTCTGTAGTATGTCTGCAGTCTCTGACCATCTCTTGTACTATATTTGCAGTCTCTGACCATCTCTTGTACTATGTTTGCAGTCTCTGACCATCTCTTGCATTATGTCTGCAGTCTCTGACCATCTTTTGTATTATGTCTGCAGTCTCTGACCATCTTTTGTATTATGTCTGCAGTCTCTGACCATCTCTTGTATTATGTCTGCAGTCTCTGACCATCTTATGTATCATGTCTGCAGTCTCTGACCATCTCTTGTACTATGTCTGCAGTCTCTGACCATTGCTTGTATCATATCTGCAGTCTCTGACCATCCCCTGTAGTATGTTTGCAGTCTCTGACTATCTTGTTCTCTTTATTTCTAAGAGATCATGGGAGGATCCCAGGTTAACAAAGACTCCTTAGAGGAGCATATCTGTGTTTGAGTCGTTGCCATAGAAACATTTGCAAAGGGGAGGAGTTAGTAAGATGACCACGCCCCCGTGGGGGCGCCCAAAATATTTCTGCACCCAGGCGTCTGTGACCCTAGGATTGGCCCTGAGTAGATAGGCTGACTTTGAATTCCAGTGCCACAACACAGCTTCAGCTGGTTAGAAGCTGCGTTCCATGCTGGTTGGACAACAGCTGGAGAATCTCCCCATCACCACTGATCTTGTCTTCAGGTCTCCAACACCAGGACAGATGCTGCATCACAATCATCCTCAGGGGCATGTGCTGCAAAATTCATCTAAAGGTCTCTTTATTGATACCGATATTTACTCAGGTATGTGTGCACGATTCCACCAGGACTCTTGTTGAGCCTTTTTCTGATAACACCTGATTGTAAATTTGATGTATGTACTATTAGTAATCTCTTCTTATATCAACCTTGTATTGTTTCCATAATAGTGTGCATCTATATACTTATGGTTAAAGTGGTTCTAAAGGCATAAGGGTTTTTACTGTAATATATTCTATGCATTTAAGAGGAAGTCCAGCCCCCCACAAAAAATTTTAAGTCAGCAGCTACAAATCCTGTAGCTGCTGACTTTTAATATTAGGTGTTTCCTGGAATCCAGCTATATCGGCACCCCAGTCAATGTTTCCATCAGCTCTTGAGTGCTGCCGTCACCATTGCCTGTAAGGGAAACCAGCGGTGAAGCCCTGTGGCTTCACCGCCAGTTCCCTACTGCACTGTGCTTTGCGAATGGCCCGGCGGTGGGGGAAGGAGGAGGGCCAGAACTTCCGGGGGACCTAGCTGCATCTCGCCGCAGCCAGGTCTCCTGGAAGGTGCCAAATGTGGCACCAGAAGGGGGGGGGGCAGATAAGCGTTTGGGTGAAACTCTGCTTTAAGTTAAAAACGTTATGTTATATGCTGGCTGAAGTTGTTTCTCTGTTCCCAATTACTTTGATTAGGTTACCCATTCACAAAGTTGTGTCCTGAGTGGCTGCACTGCCAACTTTATAATGAAACCCACTTGGCCTGGAATTCTTTAAACCTAATCATTTTTTTCCCCTTCACATAACCAATTTTTTGTGGCTGACAGATATCTATGTGCATTTATTTTAATGTATTTTTGGTATTGTGATGTTTCTGTAACCAGTCATATCATTTCCTGCACTAATACACTTTACGCCTTTTCATTGGCACTGGGAAGAAATGAGCACACTTTTAAAAATCTACTCTTATGATTCACACCCACAACCCAAGTTGTGGTGGAAATACATACACTGCAACTTAGAGGTTCAAAGGAATCCATATCAATAGCAATATGTTAGCTTCATGTGTTGCTGAGTCTTTTTGTTGATCAATTGTATGCTAATGATTACTATATTCATCAACAATTATCTTATGTGCCAGACTCTCACTGACTGTTTTGTCAGATCACCATGATCCAATAGGCTGCTCTTTAAAGCCATCAGAATTTCCATGTGTGACACTGTCCTGCTTCAAGAGCACTGTCAGAGTCCTAATTAGAAAAATGTGCAGGGAAGCAAGTGCCCCTTTACCAGTCCATGACTGTAAACATTAATTTTAAGTCCTCTGTAGTTTAGTCTTGTGTCATGGGATGTCATTTCTTTCAAATTTGTTTATTGGGGTTTACTGTCAATTACAATAAAGACAAGACAATACAAAAAAATATTATCACAAGTATAGATTCTTCATTCTTTCCTGTGGATCATAGGAGTGCAGTTCGATCTGCACTCCTGTGACCCATTTTCAACAGACAGCGGACTGAAGCCACAGAGCCGATCCAGGCTCAGGATAAGATCACGACATTGAAGTTGGGATCCGCCCACCTGCCTTGAATAGAACCCGGCTCAGGCTCTCAGCAAGCCGCTGAGAGCCTGAGTCGGCCTCTCCCGCCCCCTTCACAGCGCTCCAGTGAGCGAGGAGGAGGCAGAGCAGAGAGCTGCTGACTGACAGTCACCAGCTCTCTGCTCACGAAGATGTGAGAACCGAGCGATCGGTGATCTCTTTTAATAAGGCTGGGTTCACACTATCTTCGCATGCGACCCACAGCAGGGGTCCGGTGGGTGCTTGTTCACCATTTCAGGTCCGCTTTCAGCCCGAATATTTGGCTGAATTCTGACCTGAAACAGACCAAAAGACGCACAGGGCTCCTGTGCAAATTCGCACCGGAGCCGCAGCCAAGATATGTTAACCTGGCTCCACAGAGAGATGGTCAAAATCTCCTGCTATTGTGAATTGGATGCGGAGAATCCGCATCCAATTCGCAATAGTGTGAACCCAGCCTAAATCTTGGGTAATGCATTAGGCCTTCCCTGTCTGTGTATGTTTGGATTTCTCTGTTCGAGGAGGGCTGCACCATTAAAGCATTTCTCTGGAGGAAATATCGATCCCAAACAGTATCCTGGTCTGGTGACTATCCTTTTGAGTGCTGGAGTAGTCTAGTGTTCTTTAGTATGTCTAGTTTGTTAAGATCTCTGTGACATTCTGTGTCATTGGTATTTGAGGGCTTTCCAAGAATCTTTTGCTTATCCCACTTCTCCCGTAATATGAAATAGTAATCCAGCAGGAGACATGGGAAAAAATCAGGTTCAAAGATCCTGCACCCTGTTTGGTGGTTTATCACTTTACCAAAATTTGAAATATCAAAATATTTTGGGACAGACTAACCCTTTAGAAGCAGGGGGGCTATTTTGATAAGGGGGCCTGAAGCTGTACTACCATTAGATACCTTATAAAAGCATCCCTGGATCTATATAATTGATGTTTCATGTAAGAGTCATCTTAAATTATTCACACTAAGTAGATGTGAGGCTAAAGTACATTGGCTACATTTACTAACAAGCTGAGGTGCCATAATGTGTCTTCTTTTGGGATTGAATTTTAAATGTGGGACCTATTTCCACTGTTATTTTTACATTATTTGCTCCCTGGCGATGAAAGCTACATCCAGAACAAATGTTCTAATGCCATATTGAAGTGTATACATCTAACACTGGATTGTAGGACAGTTCTTTTATCCAGACTCACATGATGCAAAACAATACAGCACAAGTGTATTTTAAAGAGCTACAAATCCATTTTAAAATGTATAATTTGAAGTATTTATTTATTTACTATGTTTTCAAAGGCTGCGGAAGGGATCCAGAGACATTGTACAATATTGTACGCAACAATATCTTGAGCTGCAATCGTGTGTAGTTTAGAAATGGTATTTTATTGATAGCCTTCTTTTAGCACAATACAAAATTAAATTTTTTTCTATATTTGAAAAGAAAGCTAAACTCCCACCCATCCCCCTCCCTTTGGCACAAAAAATAGTTTGTAAAGGTTTGACTTACATGTTGAAGTGTTAATAAAAATACCTTTGAGAGCATAGATCTTTATGGAATTTACATGCAGAGATTGTATATTTATTCTCAATCAGAAAAAGCTATAATAGTACTCTTACACCTTTATTTATTAAATATCATTAGTTTAATTATCACAATAAATACTATTTCACAAAAATATCCACATACTTAAAAATTTAAGGTAATATGATCAAAGGGGTGCCCTCTGAAAATACCTCTGAAGTTGAAGGGGTTGTAAAGGCAGAAGTTTTTTTTTTTATCTTAATGCATTCTATGTATTAAGATAAAAAGCCTTTTGTGTGCAGCAGCCCCCTCAGCCCCCTCAGCCCCCTGATACTTACCCGAGCCTCAACTCCAGTGATGTTCACGAGTCCCTTGGCTGCCCGGGGCTCTCCCTCCTGATTGGCTGAGACACAGAAGAGGCGCCATTGGCTCCCACGGCTGTCAATCAAAGCCAGTTAGCCAGTCAGGCGAGAGAGGGGGTGGAGCGAATGGCAGCTCCGTGTCTAAATGGACACACGGAGCTGCAGCTGCTTGCTATGGGGGCACTCAACAGGAGGGAGAGGCCAGAAGAGGAGGATACAGACAGCCCTGTGCAAAACCCCTGCACAGAGCAGGTAAGTATAACATGTTTGTTATTTAAAAAAATAAAAAAAACTTTACAATCACTTTAAGGTTTAACCCAGGGGTCCTCATCCTGGGTCTTTCAGCCTAGTCATGTCTGTGAATGTCAGAGTTTTACAATGCCTCATAGGACTTAGCTCTGCAACAGCTGGAGGTCCATAGTTAGAAGATCCCTTGTTTAACCTTATACTATACCTTATAGTATAATTATTTCAGTTAAAATATTATTACACAAATTATATCAGTAGGGCATGGATTTCCCATTAGGGATTAATGTGTTGAGACCTACCAAAACCTTTAAACACAACAGTTAAATATTGCAGATGACCAATCCTATGTACATCAAGGGGAGCTGTCTTTGGGCAAGGATGGGCATAAACTTTGCAGGCCTCTAGGGACCTGGTGGGGTCCCATCCGTTTTCCACTGATGACTGATTAAATTTTTTACTTTCAGTGAAGCATGCTGAAGTTTATTCCCTATATAGTTCTATGGATAGAACATGAGACAAAACATGAACGCTGTATTATTCACACTTTAGTGGATTTATTGTAGTGACATAGGGAGAGATCACATCCAAAAAAGTAAGATGTGTTTTGTAGCCTCAACATACAAGAATATAAAATAGTTGTAGTAGGTTTGTAAATGAAAGCCATTTTTTATTTCTATAGTATTGTCAGGGCTGGGCTTAGCCCTTCCTTCTCAGAGCTCTGTGCTCAGCTGTCGGTTAATTGCCAGCACTCTTCATTCCACAGTGACCCACCTGGTCTTCATTTCCTGCTCGTCACTCTGCTAGCTATTTAACCACTTGCCTACCAGGCACTGACACCCCCTTCCTGCCCAAGCCATTTTTCAGCGCTGTCACAATTTGAATGACAATTGCGCGGTCATGCTACACTATACCCAAACAAATTTTTTATCATTTTCTTCACACAAATAGAGCTTTCTTTTAGTGGTATTTAATCACTGCTGGTTTTTTTTTTTACAAAAAAAAGACCAAACATTTTGAAAAAAAAAGTTTTTTACTTTTTTTCTGTCAGTAAATTTTGTAACTAAGTAATTTTTCGCCTTCACCGATGGGCACTGATAGGCTGAACTGGTGGGCATTCATGAGGTGGCACTTATGGGCACTGATGAGGCAGCACTTATGGGCACTGATGAGGTAGCACTGATGAGGCACTAATATGCCACACTTATGGGCACTAATAGGTGGCATTGATATGTGGCACTGATGAGCACTGATAGGCAGCACTGATGGGCACTGTTTGATGGCACTGATGGACACTAATAGGCGGCACTGGTGGGCACTGATAGACGGCACTGGCAGGCACTGATAGTCAGCACTGGTGGGCATGGATAGGCGGCATGGATAGGCGGTACATATGGGCACTGATGGGCATTGATGGGTGACACTGGTGGGCATTGATGGACAGCAGTGATGGGCATTGATGGGCAGCACTGATAGGTGGCACTGATTGCCAGCACTGACTGGCATGGCTAATGGGTACTGATTGGTGGCACTTGTGGGCAGTGGTGGGTACTGATTGCTGCCACTGGTGGGCACTGTAAGCTGGCATTGGTGGGCAATGGGGGGCACTGTATTGTGACACTGTATTTCATCATTGTAATCAGGGCACTGATGACCTGGGCAAAACCTCTATGGGAGACACAAAACCCTGTCCCAAGACATACCCACTGAGCTGGAGAAGTTGATCACGTTTGCCGGTCTCATTGACTCCAGACTCCGAGAGAGGGATTTCCTTTAAGGAGCGCATGAGGAAGCCTTGTGTATGTTTTGGTCCAAACTTTGCAGTCCCACCCGTGCCTCCCTCACCTCCCACACCTCCTCCTTGTACCGAGTGAGGTAGAACCCATGCATTTGGGCTTCACATGTCTCTCTGCAGATGAAAGGGCCTTTAGGAAGAGGGAGAGATTGTGCTTTTATTGTGGCCAGGAAGGTCACTTCCTGAAGTCTTGTTCTACCCGTCTGAGAGAATGCTTGCACCTGAGGTTCTGTAGGGGACAGACCTTAGGTGGCGTTGTTACGTCCCCAGTTATCCAGAAGGATAAGCCCCTGGTTCCGGTGACCCTTTCTTGGTCTGATTTGTCCATCGAGATACAGGCTCTAATCAACTCTGGGGCTGCAGGCCTGTTCATTGATTATGCACTCGATTCCGCTGCAGCTTCATGCCACTCCACTTGCCATTGAGGCTATTGATGGGAGACCTCTACAGCCTGCCCATGTGACGCATGAGACTGCTCCATTGACCATGGCTGTAGGGGCTTTTCACCATGAGATAATCCAATTCCAAGTAATTTCCTCACCTCATTTCCTGGTGGTTATTGGCTATCCTTGGTTACAGAGGAACAACCCCTCTTTTGATTGGTTTTGTGCTGAGGTTCTTTCCTGGTGCACAATGCAGGAAGACATGTTTTCAGAAAGTGGCTAAGGTCTTGTGCACCTATTCACTCTCCTCCCTGCCGGAGGAATACTGCAAATTCAGCGATGTCTTTGACAAATGTCAAGCCGGTAGTTTGCCTCCACACCGGTCATATGATTGCGCAATTGACCTTCAACCTGGTGCCATACCCCCTCGTGGCCGGGTTTACCCTTTGTCTGTCTCGGAAGACAAAGCCATGGAGGAGTATGTTGCCGATGCACTTTCTCGAGGATTCATCCATAAATCCTCGTCTCCTGCTGGTGCTGGTTTCTTCTTTGTGAAAAAGAAGAGTGGTGAACTGAGACCTTGTATTGATTATAGGGGTCTCAATCGCTTCATGATTAAGAATGTTTATCCAGTTCCATTGATTACAGAGTTATTTTACCGCCTTAAGGGAGCAACGGTTTTCACGAAGCTTGATTTGAGAGGGACATACGATCTTGTGAGGATCAAAGAGGGCAATGATTGGAAAACTGCGTTTAATACCAGAACTGGCCATTATGAATACCTTGTAATGCAGTTTAGTCTTTGCAAAGCTCCAGCAGTTTTCCAGGAATTTATCAACGATGTCCTCCGAGATTTGTTGCAGCTATGTGTGGTGGTTTATCTCGGTGATATCCTCAAATTTTCCAATTCCCTAGAGAGCCACCACAAAGATGTCTGTCGTGTGCTTCAGAGGCTGGGAGATAATAACCTGTATTGTAAATTGAAGAAGTGCGAGTTTCGTTGTGAACAGGTTAAATTCCTGGGTTATGTCATTTCCACTGCTGGTTTTTTAATGGACCCAGAAAAACTTTCGGCAGTTCTACAGTGGCCCCGACCCGTGGGTTTACGTACATTGCAACATTTTCTTGGCTTTGCCAATTATTATCGGAAGTTTATTTGTAACTTCTAGTCTCTGGTCAAACCCCTAAATGATATGACCAGAAAGGACGGTAACCCACAGAATTTGTCTCTGGATTCCATTAATGCCTTTGAGAGTCTCAAGACTGCCTTTGTTTCTGCTCCTGTGTTGGTACATTCTGATCCTATGGTACCTTTCATCCTTGAGGTTGATTATTCTGAGACTGGAGTTGGTGCCCTGCTGTCTCAACGTCCTACCACTGAGAGCGCTAACTGAGAGCGCTATACATCCTTGTGGCTACTTTTCCAAGAAATTGTCTCCAGTGGAATGCAATTATGAGATTGGGGACAGAGTTGTTAGCAATCATTTTAGCCCTTACAGAATGGAGGCATCTTCTCGAAGGTACCAATGTGCTGGTTCTTATTCTGACTGACCATAAGAATCTCACATTCTTGTCTGAGGCTAAAGCCTCTCTTCCATAAGGGCGCGATGGGCTCTTTTCTGTCAAGCTTCAATTACATAGTTTCATTCTTATCTAGTACTAAGAATGTAAGGGCCGATGCATTGTTGTGCCAGTTTTCCTCCGCTTCCAAGATGGAGTCGGTTCCTGTTACTGTGATTCCTCCCGATCATATTCTGGCTATGGTTCGTACCAGTCTCACTTCACCTTTGGGTGACAGAATTCTTGCCGCTCAGATCCATTCTCCTCCTGAGAAACCTTATGACTGCTGCTTTGTCAATGAGAGTCTCAGCACTGCCGTGCTCCAGACTTACCATTCTCGCAAGGCTGCTGGCCACCCAGGGAAGAATCAACTCATTTGGGCTATTTTCAACAATTCTGGTGGCCTAGTCTATGCGTTGATGTAACCGCCTTCGTAGCTGCTTGTTCCGTGTGTGCTCAGGGTAAGATACCACAACACCTTCCAGTGGGCCTCCTACAACCCATACCCAATGAAGAGAGGCCTCCACCTTTCTATGGGTTTCATTGTGGCATTACCCAACTCTCAGGGCAACACAGATATCCTTATGTTGGTTGACCGGTTCTCGAAAATGTCTCATTGTATTCCACTTAAGAAGTTGCCCACATCCAAAGAACTGGCTTCCATTTTTTGCTCGGGAGATCTTTCGCTTACATGGGCTACCCAAGGTTATCATCTTGGACAGGGGTAGCCAGATTGTGTCCAGGTTTTGGCGAGCCTTTTGTGCACAGTTGGGAATTCAGCTTTCCTTCTCCTCTGCGTATCGTCCGCAGTCCAATGGGGCCACAGTCCTTGGAGCAGTTTTTACATTGCTACATTTCTGTCCACCATAACAACTGATCAGACCTCTTACCTTCGGCGGAGTTTGCTCACAATAGTGCCGTCATTACCGCTTCCAGATTGTCACCATTCATGGCAAATTATGGTTTCCAACCATCCATGTTGCCTAACTCATTTGTTCCTCAGAGCAATCCTGCATTGGAGAAGCATCTCCGTGGTCTTCGTTCCACTTAGGTACAGGTCCAAGAGTCTTTGCGACATGCCAATGATAGGTACAGACTCCATACTGACCGCAGACGCCTACCTGCGCCTTTCCTGCCAAGTTGGGGACGGGGTCTGGCCATCATCTCGCAAGCTTTAACTTTGTTTTCCCTCATTAAAACTGGCACCATGGTTTATTGGGCTTTTCCGTATTCTCCGTAGGATCAACCCAGTGGCTTATGCTTTAGACCTTCCTTCTAATATGCGTATTTCAAATGTATTTTATGTCTCCTTATTAAAACCTTTGGTATGCAACCGCTTCACCACCTCGGTACCACGTCCTCACCTAGTTCAGGTTGAGAACCATGAGATACAATCTATCATTGATTCCCGTAGGTTCTGTGGGCGCATATAGTACCTAGTTCATTGTAAAGGGGACGGTCCAGGGGAACGCTCTTGGGTCTCATTCTCGGATGTACATGCTCCTGTCCTCCTTCGTGCTTTCCATAGACGTTTTCCCCTCAAACCTGGTGGTCCTCCGAGGGGGAGGGGTCCTTGAGGAGGGGGTACTGTTAGGGCTGAGCTCAGCCCTTCCTTCTCAGAGCTAGCACTCTTCATTCCACAGTGACTTACCTGGTCTTCATTTCCTGCTCATCAGCTAGCTCTGCTAGCTATTTAAACTGCATGGATCAGATCTTCTGTGCCTTCGCCTTGGTCAACATATCCGGACTTTCTTTGCTATGTTTTCCTGTGAATGACTTTTGCTTGGTTGACTTCCCTTCTGGTTCCTGATCCTGTTTGCTGCACCCGACTTCACTGATCTCTGGACTCCTGTTTCTCTGGGTTGTTCTGACTACCCATCCTGGTTACCAAACTCTGGCTATGTTTTGACTAAGTTTGCTCTGATTATTTGCTGCGAGATCACTTATCGGTGGCGGGAGAGATACCCACCCCCTTCCGCCGCACTTCGGTCGTCTCCGCCGCTTACTGGAGCCATCGGTAGCGGCGGAGATGATCGCGTCCTGTCACCTCACTGCCTGGATGCCAAGTAAGGGGAAGATGGCCCCCATTAGGCTCCATAGCATTGGAGGGCAGAAGCGATGTGAAACGTCACTGCCGCCCAATGCTCTTAACCCCTTCCCAACCAGCCGTCGCAGTTATACTGAGGCAGGATGGTTCCCCTGCACGAACCGTTGTAGCTGTACGTCATCTCTTTAAGACGCGTGATGACCGGCGGGCACCCGCGATCGCTCGTGACAGAGCGAGAACCGGGATCTGTGTGTGTAAACACACAAATCTCGGTTCTGTCAGGGGAGAGGAGTCAGCCACATTACCCCCACAGTTAGAACACATCTAGGGAACACATTTAACCTCCTGATCGTCCCCTAGTGTTAACCCCTTCCCTGCCAGTGACATTTATACAGTAATCAGTGGCTATTTTTAGCTTTGATCGCTGTATAAATGTCACTGGTCCCAAAAAAGTGTCAAAAGTCCCGATAAAATTTGCAGATCACTGCCATTACTAGTAAAAAAAAAAATAATAAAAATGCCATAAATCTATCCCCTATTTTGTAGATGCTATAACTTTTGTGCAAACCAATCAATATACGCTTATTGCGATTTTTTTTACCAAAAATATGTAGAAGAATACATATCGGCCTAATGAAGAACATTTTTTTTGGGATATTTATTATAGCAAAAAGTACAAAACATGTGTTTTTGTCAAAATTGTTGATCTTTTTTTGTTTATAGCGCAAAAAATAAAAACCGCAGAGGTGATCAAATACCACCCAAAGAAAGCGCTATTTGTGGGAAAAAAGGACATAAATTTTGTTTGGGTACAACTTCTGGTGCTGAAGTGGTTAAAGGAGAAATTTTTTTTAATTGTTTAATTTTTTTTCAAATTACATTTTTTTAAAATTGCATTTTAGTGTAAATATGAGATCTGAGGTCTTTTTGACCTAATATCTCATATTTAAGAGGTTCTGTCATGCTTTTTTCTATTACAAGGAATGTTTACATTCCTTGTAATAGGAATAAAAGTGACCCATTTAAAAAAAAAAAAAAAAAGACAGTATCAAAATAAAAATTAAAAAGTAAAATAAATAGGAAAAAAAATATGTTTTTTAAAGCACCCCACGTCCTGACGAGCTTACATGCAGAAGTGAATGCATACGTGTAAACGATGTTCAAACCACACATGTGAGGTATCGCCGTGATCGTTAGAGTGAGAGCAATAATTCTCGTCCTAGACCTCCTCTGTGACTCAAAACTGGTAACCTGTAGAAAAAAAAAACTTTGCCTATGGAGATTTTTAAGGGTAAAAGTTTGTCGCCATTCCACGAGCGGGCGCAATTTTGATGCGTGACATGTTGAGTATCAATTTACTCGGCGTAACATTGTCTTTCACAATATAAAAAAATTTGGGCTAACTTTAAAGTTGTCTTATTTTTTAATTAAAAAAAGTGTATTTTTTCCAAAAGAAAGTGCGCTTGTAAGACCGCTGCGCAAATACAGTGTGGCAGAAAGTATTGCAATAACCACCATTTTATTCTCTACAGTGGTAAAAAAAATATATATATAATGTTTGGGGGTTCTAAGTAATTTTCTACCAAAAAAAAATGATTTTAACTTGTAAACAACAAGTGTCAAAAAGAGGCGCGGTTCTTAAGTGCTTAAATAGTGTGATTTTTTACTGCACTTCTGTCTCAGTCTGAATTATGGTTCCTGTCAAGTATCCACATCATCAGTGGCTCTGGTGAAGACCTGACACACCAGGGGTTGTGGCTAGGTGAGATTCCCGCACATCTGCTTGTTGAAACAGTGGGGAGGATTTACTAAAACTGGAGCACTCAAAATCTGCTGAAGCTGTGCATGGTAGCCAATCAGCTTCTCACTTCAGCTTGTTCAATTATGCTTTGACAATAAAACCTGGAAGATGATTGGTTTCTATGCACAGCTGCACCAGATTTTGCACTCTCCAGTTTTAGTAAAACAACCCCAGTTAGTGCACTGGACCCCCTGATAATGACTTTTCATTGTTCTGATAGTTAATGAAGGTTAAAACAGTATTAAACCCAAAACCAAATATTTATTATAATGCAGCTAACCAATTCTTAGATAGTGATGGCTGCATTCGTTCTTCTTTTTTAAGCTTTCTTTTTTTCTATTTTTATCTGGTGATCTGGGCTTCAATTTGTTAGTGTATCTAAATCTGCTAGTACATCTAACACTACCCCATGCAGCACATTTTAAGTCCGTGTGATGACCTGTATTGGCTGACGATTCTTTCTCTCAATGGTTACTGATACATGTTGGGACATACACCAGTCTACAGAATACTAGAGCATCAAGCAAAAATACATTTGTGATACCGTTGTGATCTTAATTTGAGATATTAAAACTACCAATACCGTAAAGTGGATCCTGAGGAAGCCCCCCATTCGGGCGAAACACGTTAATCCAATATCTACTGTGCTATTTACTGACTCACAGAATGGTTATGTCTTAAATGTCAATACAATATGTTTTTTTGTTTTTTTTAGATGTACTTTTAAATTTGTATTATTAAATATTTTGAGATACATTTCAAATGGTATTATATATATACATTAATTGCAGGCACCTTCAAAATCCCTTTGTCTCATTGCTTCTCCCTGTGAAGAATAATGGGGACTTTTTCTCTCTAATATTTACCTCATAGAAGGGATGGTGCCAGGTGTTTTTCTGATATAAGGTCCCCCCCCCACCTTATCACCCTACATCTAACAATGCCCTCCTCCAAAACTGACAATGCTGCTGTCCGAATGTGCCCCCTGTGCTCATTTATCCAGAGTGGGGGCGCTCTAATACAAGAGGTGTGTTACTGGCCAGAGCACCAGGTGAAAACAGAGGGGAAAAAAGCCTAAAAAAAAATAAACAAATCTAATGCAGCCACCACATCTGATGATTGGTAATCTGCAATATATTACATTTTTAGTTTTAGGTTTAATACTGCTTTAAATCTGATTTATTGCTACATATTACAGAATACCATTTGTTTTTGGCACTTCCTTGCATTTACACATTTATGTCTTTTACAAAAATTAAAAAAGGCAGACTACACAGTTCTTAATGCATTTCATATGCCTTTCTATGTTTTTTTTAATTGCACAGTCACTATATGGTTATATTTTAATTTACTTTTAATCACATTAGCTGGGCTGTGAAGAGTTGTACCAAATTACTATTTCACAAATGGTACAATGCAGTTCAATATTGGCCCTGATCCCACATCCTCTTCTTAGGGTCTAGTCAATTGCAGAAGAACATTTAGGCCAGCAGCACTTACAAAAATGGATATGGGATTTTTATCAAAGGTTACTTGCAGCCAAACTTTTTTCTAGGAAATATTCTATGAGGCACTAACACAGTAATTGTTCAAGTCTATCCATTAGGGGGATCTTTTATTGTTTTAATTAACTGGAATTTCCTGATTCTCAATGACTAATATAAAGTAATAACCTAATATAGATCTATTCACTCAAGTGAATAGAAGTGAAGATGCCAATTAGCCAATTTTTCTTGGACGTTCCCATCCCAGAGACACATTCTGTACAGCATGCTGCTGTTGACATATTATTTTAATTTATCCCTCTATTTTGATTCCAGCGGACGGAGGTTAGCAAGTGTAATAATGCTTTCCAGTTTCTTTATCGTGTAAGACACATAATTTTAGGCATTTAATAAGGTAGATTTATTCTAGGCACTTTGGTTTGCACGTTCATTCAAATGGGCCTCCCCAAAGACAACATTAAAAATGTGATTAGTTAGCTGCCATCAATAACACAAAATAAGAAAACACTCTCTGAAGGGACAGCTTTGTAGAGGACACAGCACAGTGTGTAGTAAAAATATATGGCCTAATAAGTTTACATTTGCAGGCTCATTTGTTAAAACTCTTGAATTTCTAATTTGTGTCGGAAAGATGAATGGACGGGGCCTCGCTATAGTGTGAGATTAATACTGATGGATGGAGATAGCGCTTTTTGCTTGCCTCTTACTTCAGTGTAACACAGTAGGCAGTTTATGTGCAAACCAAATGTAAGTAAAAAGGAAGACATTATTTACTTTGGTCAAGGCCAATTACCAGCTATATTGCTCTTTTAAACTATACACATTACATGTAAATCAAGCCTATCTAATTATTGTTTAATGCTTTTTAGCAATTAAATCTTAGAATGTGTAATTGGATGCCAAATTAATGGTTATCAAATGTTGTGTATTAAATGTTAGATAAATTAAAACTACTGACAGCGTACAGGTCAATGGTACAGGTAATAGACTTGTTTACTATGCTTTACTCTATGCATCTGCTCTATTTTTTATTCATTATATTAGTTTTACTTTAATATAATTGAGCTTACAGATGTAACTACAATGTGTTGAGGAAAATATTCTGTTCTGTTCAACTAATGCCAACATATACTATATTACCAAAAGTATTTGGACACCTGCCTTTACACGCACATAAACTTTAATGGCATCCCAGTCTTAATCCGTAGGGTTCAATATTGAGTTGGCCCACCCTTTGCAGCTATAACAGCTTTAACTCTTCTGGGAAGGCTGTCCACAAGGTTTAGGAATATGTCTATGGGAATGTTTGACCATTTTTCCAGAAGTGCATTTTTGATGTCAGGCGTTGATGTGGACAAGAAAGCCTGGCTCACAGTCTCCACTCTAATTCATCCCAAAGATGTTCTATCAGGCTGAGGTCAGGGCTTTGTGCAGGCCAGTCAAGGTCATCCACCCCAAACGCGCTGATCCATGTCTTTATGGACCTTGCTTTGTTCACTGGTGCGCAGTCATGTTGGAACAGGAAGGGGCCATCCCCAAACTGTTCCCACAAAGTTGGGAGCATGAAATTGTCCAATATAATGTAAATTTTTGCGCTTGAAATTAATTTTCCACCACCCTTGCTCAGTCCATGTCTTTATGGACCTTGCTTTGTGCACTGGTGTGCAGTCATGTTGGAACAGGAAGGGGCTATCCCCAAACTGTTCCCACAAAGCATGAAATTGTCCAAAATGTCTTGGTATGCTGATGCCTTAAGAGTTTCCTTCACTGGAACTAAGGGGCCAAGCCCAACCCCTGAAAAACAACCCCACACTATAATCCCCCCTCCACCAAATGATTTGGATCAGTGCACAAACAAGGTCCCTAAAGACATGGATGAGCAAGTTTTGGGTGGAGGAACTTGACTGGCCTTCACAGAGTCCTTACCTCAACCCGATATATCTTTGGGATGAATTAGAGCGGAGACTGCGAGCCAGGCCTTCTTGTCCAACATCAATGCCTGACCTCAGCAGCAATATGTACAATGAACGCAAGAGTTGTAGGTATAATAGAGACCTATTTTGAGGCTGCCATTGCTGTCCGCTTCTTTTGAAAATGTTAGTTTTCTAGCTGTTACATAGTTACATAGTAGGCGAGGTTGAAAAAAGACACAAGTCCATCAAGTCCAACCTATGTGTGTGATTTTATGTCAGTATTACATTGTATATTCCTGTATGTTGTGGTCGTTCAGCTGCTTATCTAATAGTTTTTTGAAATTATCGATGCTCCCCACTGAAACCACCGCCTGTGGAAGAGAACTCCACATCCTAACCACTCTTACAGTAAAGTACTCTCTACGCAGTTTAAGGTTAAACCTCTTTTCTTCAAATTTTAGTGAATGGTCACGTCTTATTAAATTCCATTTTGCAGAAAAGTTTTATCCCTATTGTGGGGTCACTAGTTCAGTATTTGTACATTGAAATCATATACCCCCTCAAGCCTCTCTTCTCCAGAGAGAATAAGTTCAGTGCTCTTAACCTTTCATCATATCTAAGGTCCTCCAATCCCTTTACTAGTTTTGTTGCTCTTCTATGGACTCTCTCCAGTTCCAGCACATCCTTCCTGAGGACTGGTGCCCAGAACTGGACAGCATACTCCTGCTGCGGCTAGACCAGAGTCTTGTGTGGGAGAATTATTGTTTTATCTCTTGAGTTAATCCCCTTTTTAATGCATGCCAATATTCTGTTTGCTTTGCTTGCAGCAGCTTGACATTGCATGCCATTGCTGAGCCTATCATCTACTAGGACCTCCAGGTCCTTTTCCATCCTATATTCCCCCAGAGGTTCTCCCCCATGTGAGTAGATTGCATCCATATTATTGCCACCCAAATGCATTATTTTACATTTTTCTACATTAAACCTCATTTGCCATGTAGTTGCCCACCCCATTATTTGTTCAGATCTTCTTGCAAGTTTCCACATCCTGCAAAGAAGTTATTGCCCTGCTTAGCTTAGTATCTTCCGCAAATACAGAGATTAAGCTGTTTATCCCATCCTCCAGGTGGTTTATGAATAAATTAAATAGGATTGGTCCCGGGGGGACCCCACTTTCCACCCCGGACCATTCCAAGTACTCCCCATTTATCTCTACCCTCTGAACTTACCCCTGTAGCCTATAGTCCATGCCAACGGGCCTTACTTTGTACAGTAAACATTTATGGGGAACTGTATCAAATGCTTTTTCAAAAACCAGATACACCACGTCTAAAGGCCTTCCTTTATCTAGATGGCAGCTCACCTCCCCATAGAAGGTTAATAGATTGGTTTGGCAAGAACGATTCTTCATGAATCCATGCTGATTACTGTTAATGATACCGTTGTCATTACTAAAATCTTGTATATAGTCCCTTATCTTTTATATAGTCCCTGTAATGCATATCTTATGAATTATGTTCCTTCTTTAAACAAATATAAAGAACAGGTCTTTTGACTTCACTTTGATTGCATTTGCTGCATACTTGGTCTAAGTTGGTACGGTCAAAGACAGCTAGGAAGCTAGAATTCTCAGACTGAGTTAAGCAGTGGCAGCCGCCATATTTTTTTTTATCATTGGGATTTCTGTTACCTGCCTCTTGTCATTTGTATGTATAGTGAGTTGCAGTTTTGGATAGTGAGGAAGGTTTAGCATGTCTCTCTAGTTTTTGTCGTTACAGTGACAACCTTTGAAGCTATTAAAAAAAAGGTTTTGTCTGAGTTGGACTTTCGGTTGCCAAGATTCATGTTGCCATCCCCCTCACCAAAGTCATCAACCTGAACATTTAATTATTGCAGGACAATTAGCAATGTTATCCAGATGCGATGTGGCCACTGGTAGCAGCCCCCAACCACATTATGAAGCCATAGAGAGGAGGACTGAACCATTGTCGGACCATGGAATAAGGTCAGTGTTACTACTGTATGTGCCAATCCCCATGAAAAACAAGAAAAGGAATAGATTCTTCATTGGCGGGGAAGGGTTGGGGGTGATGTTATTTTTTCTAGTGTGGTCAGAGTTAGGCTTTAGGTATTTAATTTCATATAGTAACTCAGTGATGTTTACAGGATCTTATTTTGTGGACCACAGGTTACCAGTGGACATAATGCAGAGTGGCTCACTTTTGCATTCTGGCACCTGTCACTTGAACGCTACGAACTGTCGGATGGATGAATCTCCTGCCTGATAAGGATAGTATAGTTCCAGTCTGATCTTCGAGGTAGGAAGCAATGTGGAAGTGTGTGTGTGCTCATGTAGGTAACAACTGAACACCAATACATTTTGAAAACAAAAATAATAATTCTTAGTTTCTGTTATACAATTTTGCAAATACATAATCTTTCTGCATGAATTTAGGCCAACAGTATTCTGCTACATTTCTTTGGTAAAAACAAAACAAATCAGTGTATATTATTTAGTCTGTGTCAATCCACATTTATTGATGGCATACCTCAATTCTTGAGGCCCTAAAATGCTAGGACAGTGCTAATACCCCCCAATCGACCTCTTTTTTCTAAAATAGTCAACCCAAGGTATTTAGTAAGAGACATGGTGAGTTTTTTGAAGTTATAATTTTTTGGTGACAATGTGCTTGTAAACTGATAAAATTTAATAAAAAATATTTTCCATATTTTTTTTACATACTGTCACCAGAGCAGTACAGTATCCTCATATAACAAGTGTGTCGGTAATCAGGGACACCGGTGACCATATTTGAAAGAAAAAAAATGAAATAATTTTTTTTTTTAACATTTTTTTTCCTTTTTTTTTTTTTTTTACATACTGAGACCAGAGCAGGACAGTGTCACCATAGTGATACTGTCCTGCTCTGGGGAGGTGATCATTAATTTTTTTCACCTATAAATGCTTATTACAGTGATAATCTGATCACTGTTATAAGAAATCCTTTTTGTGAATGGCTTCCATGCATGTGCGATTGTATACTATTATAATAGCTGTGATTGGCTACAGCCAGGGCTTTTTTTCAGCGGGAACGCGGGGGAACGCAGTTCCGGAACCTCCAGCACTAAATGTATGTAATGGCTGCTGGGGGATCTATTGTCACTGGTGGGAATCTGATTTTGTGTGAGGGTCTATCGTTGCTGATGGGGAATCTATTGTTGCTGGGGGGGTCTTATGTTGCTGGAAGAGATCTACTGTTGAGGGAGAGGTCTATTTTTACTGGCTGCTGGAGGATCCATTGATGCTGGCTGCTGGGAGATCTGTTGTTGCTGCTGGGGGGGGGGGGGGGGCGTCTAATGTTCCTTGGGTGGATATTTTGTTACTGGGTGTAATATTTTGTTGTGGGTGGATCACTGTTGCTACAGGTAATCTATTGTTGTTGGGGTGGAGTCCATTGTTGCTGGGGGAGTCTATTGTTGTGTGGGGTTCTATTGCTGAAATTCTATTGTTGCTGGCTGCAGGGGATCTATTTTACTGCTTTTCTTTTTATCATTAATATGTTCCATACAAATGATTTAGCACCACAAAATGATTCTTGGTTCTGTATTCTCTAAAAGGGGCAGTACTGGTAGGTGGGTAGGGGGTGGAATCAAGGGACGGTGGTCAGAGGTGGGTAGGGGGCAGAAACAAGGGGTGACTCAGACAGGGGGTAGTTCCTGCACCTATTTTCCAAGAAAAAAAGCCCTGGCTACAGCTATCACATGATACAGGTATCACAATAGTATACAATAAACAGCTATGAATGAAAGTCATTGTGTACTATTTGCATGTGATCGCTGTAATTGGTCACAGCAATCACAGTACCAGGGCTGGCCCGGTACAATGATCAGTCTTCCACTGTGTGTGGTGGACACTGCAGGTGACAGACAGTACCGCTGCACCCCCCCCCCAGGGCATGCATGAGGCATGCGAGTGGGAGGATGTTATATGATGGGGCTTTAATATTGTTGCTACTCAGAGAGGGATTTTTATTTTTACTTCTACTGAACACCAACAGAGGGGGGGGGGGGGGGTTATTTTTACTCCCACTGAACAGCAGTGAAGTAGGATTTTTAATTTTGCTCTCACTAATCACCAATGACTGAACACCAATGAAGAGGGATTTTTTTTTTTAGTTGCTACTGAATACCAATGAAGAGGGACCCTTATTTTTTCCCAATAAACCCCAAAGTTAGGAGCACCTTTATTTTTGCTCCTCCTGAACTCCCAATGAAATTTGTCATGATTCTGTCCTTTTCATCATGGAGATTTGGTTGAGAGAGTTGTCATACCCGTTTTTATCTTGTCAGATATTTGTCATGTCTCACATTCATCGTGTGTGTTATGGATCTTGTCCTCCTTGAACTTTAGTGTCAAGGGTGTTTTGTTTAAACCTCAGGCTGTTCACAGGTAATCATTTTGTTTGGGCATACTTTGTTTATCCAGCTATCCTGTAGATGAAGTTAAAGGTTAAGGGTGTTTTCAGTCATGCCTCTGGTTGATACCCATTTGGTCTTTTCTTTTTGTTATACCTTATCAGTCCTAGTTTTCCTTGTACTAATTTCCACATTTGTTGGATATTTTAATGGCTGTTGCCCAACCCTCAGCTGGACTACTCTTGGATGTCCCAGATGTCTAATGCCGCGTACACACGGTCGGACTTTTTGGCTACAAAAGTCCGACGGACGCCGACGGACCAAGTCCGGCGGACAATCCGATCGTGTGTGGGCTTCCCCGGACTTTCCAGCCGCAAATCTGAGGGACTTTAGATTTGGAAAATGCTTCAAATCTTTACGTCGTAACTCCGCCGGACCCAGAAATCCGGTCGTCTGTATGCTAGTCCGACGGACAAAAACCGACGCTAGGGCAGCTATTGGCTACTGGCTATCAACTTCCTTATTTTAGTCCGGTGTGCGTCATCACGTACAAATCCATCGGACTTTTGTGTGATCGTGTGTAGGCAAGTCCGGTCGTTAGAAAGTCTGTTGAAAGTCCGCCAAAAGTCCGTCGAAAGTCTGTCGAAAGTCTGTCGGACGGGCTGTCGGAATTTTGTAGTTGAAAAGTCTGACCGTGTGTACGCGACATAAGAATTACTATACTCATGTGCCCTTCAATAGATGATAAAATAAATTAGATTTTTGTACTTACTGTAGTCTTGAGTAATTACAGGTCTTTCCCCACTGTATTATGGCCTTATGTACAGTATCATTCATAAGTGAGTACACCCCTCCCATTTTTGTAAAATATTTTATTCTATCTTTTCATGTGACAATACCGAATAAATGAAACTTTGCTACAATGTAAAGTAGTGAGTATACAGCTTGTATAACAGTGTAAATTTGCTGCCCCCTCAAAATAGATCAACACACAGCCATTAATATCTAAACCGCTGGCAACAAAAGTGAGTACACCCCTAAGTGAAAATGTCCAAATTGAACCCAATTTGCCATTTTTCCTTCACGGTGTTATGTGACTCGATAGTGTTACAAGGTCTCAGGTGTGAATGGGAAGCAGGTGTGTTAAATTTGGTGTTATCGCTCTCACTCTCTCATACTAGTCACTGAAAGTTCAACATGGCACCTCATAGCAAAGAACTCTCTGAGGAGCTGAAAAAAAGAATTGTTGCTCTACATAAAGATGGCCTAGGTTATGATTACCAAGACCCTGAAACTGAGCTGCAGCACGGTGGCCAAGACCATACAGCGGTTTAACATGACAGGTTCACCTCAGCACAGGCCTCGCCATGTTCAACCAATGAAGTTGAGTGCACGTGCTCAGCGTCATATCCAGAGGTTGTCTTTGGGAAATAGACTTATGAGTGCTGCTGGCATTGCTGCAGAGGTTGAAGGGTGGGGGGTCAGCCTGTCAGTGCTCAGACCATACGCCGCACACTGCATCAATTTTGTCTGCATGGCTTTTGTCCCAGAAGGAACCCTCTTCTAAAGATGATGCACAAGTAAGCCTACAAACAGTTTGCTGAAGACAAGCAGACTAAGGACATGGATTACTGGAACCATGTCCTGTGGTCTGATGAGACCAAGATAAATGTATTTGGTTCAGATGGTGTCAAGCATGTGTGGCAGCAACCAGGTGAGGAGTACAAAGTGTCTTGCCTACAGTCAAGCATGGTGGTGGGAGTGTCATGGCCTGGGGCTGCATGAGTGCTGCTGGCACTGGGGAACTACAGTTCATTGAGGGAACCATGAATGCCAACATGTACTGTGACATACTGAAACAGAGCATGATCCCCTCCCTTCGGAGACTGGGCCACAGGGCAGTATTCCAACATGATAACAACCCCAAACACCCCTCCACGATGACCACTGCCTTGCTAAAGAAGCTGAGGGTAAAGGTGGTGGACTGGCCAAGCATGTCTGCAGACCTAAACCCTATTGAGCATCTGTGGGGCATCCTCAAATGGAAGGTGGAGGAGTGCAAGTTCTCTGTGATGTCGTCATGGAGAAGTGGAAGAGGACTCCAGTTGCAACCTGTGAAGCTCTGTTGAACTCCATGCCCAAGAGGGTTAAGGCAGTGCTGGAAAATAATGGTGGCCACACAAAATGTTGACACTTTGGACCTACAGACTGGAGTGCAGCCACAGACTGGAGCTCCCTGCTGATTTAGAATGGCACAGAGGTATTTTTTGTCAATCAAAAAGAATCATGTAAGAAATAGAGATGTTTTACTTTGGTATTAAAACTCTGAGAGAAACATCACAATATGGTTGGTTAGCAAACAACAACACTCAACTAAACTAAAATGCATTTACCGCGTTAAAGCCCAATTGTAGTTTCCAAAGGGTTTATACAGAGAAAAGCCAGGGTGCATAGCATGTGTTAAATAAGTAGATCTATTTATTTTTAGATAGATTAGGGGAGGGTTATCAGTTTGTCCCTAGATGTGTCTCATTATGAAGTTTTCACTTCCTGCCCTGTTGACTTAAAGTGGATGTAAACCCGAAATTTTTATTTATTTTTTTTATGTCATAATGTAGAGTATAACATTTCCTATCATTTGAGCCCAGTCGTGCCACAAAGAAGTAATCCAGCTCTGAGCAATCCTCTTTTATTGTTCAGTGAGATAAAACTTGACAAACAGAGAAAAACTTTGTCAAATCCTCCCCCTTGCTGTGAGTGACAGGTGATTTACATCTCGTGCACTAGCCTAAGACATGCATTATTTTTTAATTCCCACCCCCACTCCTTTCTTCAGCAGATCTGCAAGGATTGGCTGTTCCACACCTCAGCATGATTTGGCATGCTGAAGTCATGTAGTTACTTTCCTGTCTTTTCACCGGATGTTAGGCCCCTTTCACACTGGGGCGGGGGCAGCATTGGTGGTAAAGCGCTGCTATTGTAAGCGGCGCTTTACCGTCGGTATTCGGCCACTAGTGGCTGAGAAAGGGTTAAAAACCACCACAAAGCGCCTCAATGGGATAGCCACGCTGTCCCATTGATTTCAATGGGCAGGAGCGGTGAAGGAGCGGTGTATACTCCACTCCTTTACCGCTCCAAAGATGCTGCTAGCAGGACTTTTTTTCCTGTCCTGCTAGTGCACCGCTCCAGTGTGAAAGCCCTCGGGGCTTTCACACTGGAGATACAGCAGCGGCTGATTCGGGTCAGTTTGCAGGAGCTATTATTTGCGCAATAGCGCCTGCAAACTGCCCCAGTGTGAAAGGGCCCTTAGAGATCATAGCAGAAGTTCAGTGTAAGAAATACACAGGAGAAAATGCATATTGACAAGGGGAGTGTAGAGGTGGGCGGGGAGTCTACTGACATCACGACTCCACCCACCAAGCTCCAGACAACAGACCCACCCACAGAATCTGCAGTTTTTCGGGTCTCATAACAGACAGAGGGGAGACATTTGACAGGTAAAGATACATGCAGGAGGCATGTATATCCTTATAGATAACCCCTATGGCAGTAGTTTAGAAAGGATGACATTGGGTTTACATCCACTTTAACAGGAAGTGAGAGGATATGTTTCTAATGTGAGGAATATCTCTTCTTAGACAGCTGTGATGGGAACAAGTGTTCCTCTTGAAATAGTTCTCCTCTATTCCTATTGTAGTGGCAACCCAAAATTTTGGCTTATCATGTGCCATAATAAATTTTTCAATATGATCATTTTGAGTATGCAAGCAAAGGGAAACCTGGCAGCAAATAATTTAATTTATTATCAGATAATTATTGTTTAAATTGGGTTCTAGGCAGATTATGAAAATATAAAAATGTAATCTAATAGTGTATTTGCAAATACATTTTTTTTCTTAACACACCTAGGGGTTGATTTACTAAAACTGGAGAGTGCAAAATCTGGTGCAGCTCTGCATAGAAACAATTAGCTTCCAGGTTTTATTGTCAAAGCTTAATTGAACAAGCTGAAGTTAGAAGCTGATTGGCTTCCATGTGCAGCTGCACCAGATTTTATACTCTCCTGTTTTAGTAGATCAATCCCCTAGTGTCAGGGATACCAAATGCAGGCATCCAGCAGCAGGAATGACCAGATCTATGTAGCTACATTCAGGAAACTGAAAACATGATTAAAGTAAGTTTGTTACCAGTGAAACAAAACACATCCAAACCAAAACCAGCAAACATGATTCACAGCAAATGTGAAGCTTTAAACTAGCAACCCAACTAAGCAGCCAAAATCTAACTAACAAACAAACTATATTACAATATATAAAGACAAAAGAGGAGCATGGTTTAACAAGGTAAAACTGAAGGTGTATAAAACAGTCAGGAAGGGAAAACAGGACTAGGAACATAGACGTGCGCGGCCTATTGCATTAGGGTGTGCACCCCTAAGCTCAAACACACATGCGTATGTAGCAATAACTTTCAGTGGAGCTGCTGGTTTAAGCGGGCTTGTTACCTTTAGAGCCCATTCACACAGGGGCAACACGACTTCCAGCGCGACTTTCGGAGGCAACTTGGACACGACTTGAGTATGAATCACAGCACGACTTGGAGCAACTTACAACACAACTTGAAGTCGCCTCCAGGACAGGGAACTTTACAAGTGGCCAATCAGAGCTTATCAGCTGTGTGTGTGAAGGAGGGGGCTGGCTGTTTAGTGGAGTAAATTACTTTCTGTTTCCTTTCTGCTTCCTGTAAAGTTGCCTCAGTATGAACAGTGATCAGACTTGGAGGCAACTTCCATTGAAATCAATGGGTACAAGTTGCCTTCAAGTCGGATTGAAGTAGTACAGGAACCTTTTCTGAAGTCGGAGCGACTGCAGTAGTGTGCATTAAGACAGATCCATTCATTTACATTGATTTTTTCATGTAGCGCGACTTGAGGCAACTAGGGGCGACTTGGGGCGACTTGAAGTCGGATCCAAAGTTGCCCCTGTGTGAATGGGCTCTTACTCTCGACACCTCTGTTTCACCGGGACCGGGTCTAGGGTTCCGTTGAGTTTACCTCTGGACGATATAAGCACCAAACACTTGAGTAGATTTTCCAATGCTTTAATAAAACGAACAAGGGAAGTAGCAGGAAAGAGGTAGTAGGAAAACTGCAGGGAAGCTCAAATACCTTTCTGTTGTATTTCTTCAGAACATTCTTTGTAATTGAACACTTGTAATTTAACAGTCCCCCTTTCGTAGGATTTAATCTTTTCCCGCCTGGATAGACATCTCTCACTTGCCTAGCAGCCAGCACGTAGCACGAACAAAAGTCTCTGCCACAGACTTATCTGGAATAAAACCCATACCATCCTCTGCCACAGGATGTATTGATTTGTGATGAATGTCAGATACAGTACTTGAACCTTTAGCCCGGGTTCACACCTATGCGAATTAGATGCGGCTTACACCGCATCTAATTCGCAGGACATTTTAAAATACATTCATATGAATGTATCTGGTTCACATATGTGCGTTGCATTCGCACTGCGCATTGCACAAAAAACGTGTGCGTTTTTTGGGCATTGCGGTGCGAACTACAAGCCTATTATCTCCTATGGGAACGCATCTGATTCGCAGATGCATTGCGTTCTGAACAAGGATTTTCTCTTTCTCCTCACTACACCTCCCCCTCTCCCCCCCCCCCTCCCTCCCCCTCTCCCTGCTCTCTAATCCTGAGCAAAAACGCAATGAATCCGTTGAACAGGAGATTGTTATCTCCCCAGTGAAACCTGAGCTTCAATTCGCACCGCACATGTGTGAAACCAGGCTGAAGCCAACCCGGCAGTACTATACTGTAAGATTACTTCGGAATGCGTCCTCCAACCGAGTCACCAGGCCCCTCTCCAGACCAGCACTCTGCATGATCCTTCCATGATAGGTCCTTCCCTGGGATCTTCTCGGTTGTCCAGCTTCTTTACTCAGGAAAGACAGCTCAGGACCATTCCTCCGCTGCTGTGGTAGGCCCCAGACAGGCTTCTGGGCCCACCCACACGCCGCAGCGACGCGGGCCTCCGGAACGGAGGACCACGAGGTGGTATTCCTAGTGCATACCTGTCGGCCAGGAGGGCCAGCAGGTGGCTGAAAACGAACCCTAAAACATGGCGTCTGTCCCATAAATACCCTCTCCCAGAATGCAACTCGGAGGACCACCTCCACCGAGTTATCTCCGGGACAGAGGAGCACTCATTCGCTTCAACACGTTGCTTTTCCAACACCTGCCGATGGTGACAACGACACCCACCGACACAATGTGGAACCACACGCAACGTCAGCCAAGCTGGAACAGAGGCAAATCTAACTTCCTATAATAAGCGACCCACTAAATTTACCTATCAGCGGTAGATAAAAATCTACCAGTGCTACACGTATATATATAAATATACACTGTATTACCAGAAGTATTGGGACGCCTGCCTTTACACGCTCATGAACTTTAATGGCATCCCAGTCTTAGTTCGTAGGGTTCAATATTGAGTTGGCTCACCCTTTGCAGCTATAACAGCTTCAACTCTTCTGGGAAGGCTGTCCACAAGGTTTAGGAGTATGTCTATGGGAATGTTTGACCATTCTTCCAGAAGAGCATTTGTGAGGCCAGGCACTGATGTTGGATGAGAAGGCCTGGCTAGCAGTCTCCACTTTAATGTGAAGGCCAGTCAGGTTCCTCCACCCTAAACACGCTCATCCATGTCTTTATGGACCTTGTTTTGTGGTCCAAGTCATTTGGTGAAGGGGGGATTATGGTAGGGGGTTGTTTTTCAGGGGTTGGGCTTGGCCCCTTAGTTTCAGTGAAGGGAACTCTTAAGGCGTCAGCATACCAAGACATTTTGGACAATTTCATGCTTTGTGGGAACAGTTTGGGGATAGCCCCTTCCTGTTCCAACATGACTGCACACCAGTGCACAAAGCAAGGTCCATAAAGACATGGACTGAGCAAGGGTGGTGGAAAATTAATTTCAAGTGCAAAAATTTACATTATAATAGTAACTAAAATATATAAAATTAAGTGTAACAATCTAAACAATAAAAATTTCAAAGTGCTATAATGTGAACTTGAAGTTAATTTGTTTTGCAATTATCTGTAGAGGGGTCTCCGCCATCCCTGCCAAGTTTTAAAAAAAATGTCTTATTCTCATTTTGATGTGTATTACATGTGAAATCACATATTACTGGAATTATTGCACTTGTAGTTAATCTGTATGGCAAATATCAATAGGAGGGGTTTCCACCATCCCTGCTAAGTTTCATTTATTTTTTCAGTTTGATGTGTATTATATGTGACGTTACATATCACCGGTATTGTGGTAATATTGATGTTTATTGA
Source organism: Aquarana catesbeiana (assembly GCF_042186555.1). Classification (NCBI taxonomy): domain Eukaryota; kingdom Metazoa; phylum Chordata; class Amphibia; order Anura; family Ranidae; genus Aquarana; species Aquarana catesbeiana. The sequence continues at coordinate 245,129,217 of NC_133325.1, read as the reverse complement.
GATTTCCACACATTAGACGGTTCCACAATTATTGTTAAGTTATTGATTAGTAAGTTAGCGCTGCACTTTTTTTTTCTGGTGTGGGAACATATAACAGTGCTTAGTGGCAGGCCTTTTACTGACACTTTTTTTAATTTACCTCCAGTAGTTTATTGTAAATAGTAGTGTGGTGATTATGTATTATACTAAAGATTGGCATGTGGCATTAATAAACAGTTAATAAACAGTTGTGCCCCACCAGGCTAGCCCCCCATAGACAATGTGCCTAGCTGCTGAGTTCAACTGCCCATCCCTGCACTCAGTGCACTGATTGGAAGCACTGATAGGCAGCACTCATAGGCATTGATAGGCAGCACTGATAGCCAGCACTGATTGGCACTGATAGGTGACACTGATTGGCAGCCCTCATGGGCACTCATAGGCAGCACTAATGGGCACTGATAGGTGGTACTGGATGGCAGCACTGATAGGCACAGCATGGTGGCACTGATTGGCACTAATTGGCAGCACTGATAGGCAGCACTGATGGGCACTGATATGCAGCACTGATAGGTGGCACTTATGGGCATTGATAGGCAGCACTGATGGGCACTGATAGGCTGCACTGATAGGCAGCACTGATGGGCACTGATCGTCACTGATAGATGGTAAAGCCAGTAATCAGTGCCCATCAGTGGCAGCACTGATGGGCAATGATAGGTGGCACTGATTGGAAGCACTGATAGGCAGCACTGATTGGAATCACTGATTGGCACCGATAGCCAGCACTGATTGGCACTGATAGGTGGCATTGGTTGGCATTGGTTGGCACTAATAGGCTTTACTAACGGGCTACATTCCAACCTGGGGGGGCATCCTGTCCTCCAGGAAGTGTGAAAATCTCATTCTTTCAAAAACCATGGGAGTCTGGCTTCTCTTGGGAATAAGGAAACATATGTACAAAATACAGAAATATGATATTAATTCATGTTGAATTCCAACAGATGGGCACTGACAGGTGGCGCTGATTGGCGGCACTGATAGGTGGCATTGGTTGGCAATGATAGGTGGCAATGATGGGCATTAATAGACTGCACTGATTGGCACTGATATAGGAGAGGGGAAGTTTCCCATTGAGCAGTCAGCTAGGCATGTAAGAGCCGCTCAGTGCGTGAAACTGTAATGTAATGTCACTGCTTGCAGAGAGGAGCGGGCAGAACTCATACCTGATGTCGGGGGTGGGTGGGACCGAACAGCTAGCCTATCAAACACAAGCCAACGGGATAGGGGCTGGGCGGGCCGCTCCGTGTATGTGGCCCTGTCTCTTTCTATCAGCTATCAATCACCAGCCAAAGGAATAGGGGCTTCAGAGAGATGAACACATGGAGACAGCAATTACTGACTGCTCTATGAGAAGCGATCCTGGGACATCTTGTGAAGCACTTCAAGTTGTCGCTAGCTGGTCGTCCATGCAGGAGATTGGTGTCTCTTCCCAGCAGTGTGTTCTGAACATCCCCTCGGTGGTCCACATCTATCTACTAAGCCTGTTTTGACCCCCCTGAGTAAGGGCGGTCACAGGGTTTCTGGTAAGCCTCCATTTCTTTACCATTAGGTGGTGGGCAGCACTAAAACGGTGGAAAACTGACCCTGGACCATGTATAGAATATCAACACATCACAATTTTGGACTTTATTTCATTTTTCATTTTGATTTATTGTTTTTCTTAACACATAACTTTTTAGTAATATTTTTGAGTACCCAATTGTTGTTGATTTGCTATCAATGATTGGAAATTATTCACTGTGGTTTGTTATTTGATTGATTAATTGATTGATTAACTGATTTATTATCACTCACTTTCTATTTTTATATCTGTTCTTTGTGCCCTCATATCGGGGTTACAGTGTACAGCAGCAGGACCTCCTTCACTATTTTCATTTATAATTTTATTTTTCAACTTTTTCACGCACCTAGCGCATTTCTTTCTCTTTTATTTCAGTACCACTCATTGACTCTGGGATCACAGAGAAGGCCACACGCGCCCCACAGTAATGTAGGTCCATGCTGTAGCTGTAATTCGTCTTTAGCACGGACAGGAAGGGATTCAAATATTGACCTGTATGGCCCAGTAACTTTGCTTACATATTGTGCTTGACAATATTTTTGGATATTTAAAGCCCGCTTCGTCACTTCTTCCTAACTTGCAGCCTAGTAAAGCTGCTTAACTAGAGTGCATCAACTGTAAAATATTTCTGGCTATTGTTTGGAAAAAAATGCTTTTTTATTGTTTAATTAAAATTCACCAATTTCTCTCTTTTATATTACTTCTTGCATACTGTGCATTTAAAATGTACAATATTTATATGTATTTTCTTTGAAATAATACACTCTAATTTTTAGTTCTTCATAAAGTCTTCCTTATCTCTTTAAATTGTTGTCTAATAAAGCTGCTTACATGCTATACATCAGCTGTACAATATTTCCTGCTATTGTTTGTGAAATTATACACTCTAAATTTTGTTTATATCTATAAAACCTTCCTCATCTTTCTCTTTTAAAATGCGGACTAATTATTATTATTATTATTATACAGGATTTATATAGCGCCGACAGTTTGCGCAGCGCTTTACAATATTAGGGCAGACAGTACAATTACAATACAATGCAATACAGGGGGGAGTCAGAGAGCCCTGCTTGTTAGAGCTTACAATCTAGGAGGGAGGGTCAAGTTATACAAAAGGGTAATGGCTGTGTGGGATGAGCTGATGGAGAAAATAGTTCAGTTGTTAGATGGAGGCAGGATAGGCTTCTCTGAAGAGGAAAGTTTTCAGGGATTGCCTAAAAGTGGATAAATTTGGAGACAGTCTGAAAGATTGGGGTAGGGAATTCCAGAGGATGGGCGAGGCTCGGGAGAAGTCCTGGAGGCGGATATGGGAGGAGGTGATGAGGGAGCTAGAGAGCAGGAGGTCTTGGGAGGAGTGGATGGCTTTGTAACTTATTGTTAGTATTTTGAATTTGATTCGTTGGGCGAGGGGCAGCCAATGGAGGGATTGGCAGAGAGGGGTAGCAGACACTGAGCGGTTTGTAAGGTGGATGAGTCTGGCAGCAGAATTCATGATGGACTGAAGGGGGGATAGTTTATTTAAAGGTAAGCTAATGAGGAGGAAGTTGCAGTAGTCGAGGTTGAGCCGACAAGCTTTGGAAAGTGATTGGATGTGGGGCTGAAAGGAGAGTTCAGAGTCCAGGATAACACCTAGCACCCTGACATGTGGGGATGGGTGGATGGTTGTGCCATTGCTCTTGACAGATAAGTCAGGGGAAGAGGCATGTGGTGGAGGAAATATTATAAGCTCGGTTTTGGACAAGTTGAGTTTGAGGACTAATAAAATTGATAATATACTGTTTATTGACTGTACAATAGTTTTAGCTATTTTCTTATAATACACTGTAATATTTATTTCTTGATAAAGCCTGCCTGACCCCTCTCTCTCTCTCTCTCTCTCTCTCTCTCTCCTAAATAGCAACTTACTTACAGTGCGTGTACTGAACAATATTTCTAGCTATTTTCTGTATAATAATACAATCATATTTTTATTTCTTGATTAAACTTGCCTCATCTCTCCCTTTTATAATGCAGAGTTATAAAAACTGTTGGAATTCCACATTTTGAAACAATATCTCTGGCTATTGTTTATGAAATATTAAAATCTCATTTTTATTTCTTAACAAAACCTGCCTCTTCGCCCCCTCCTAAATTGCAGCCTAATAAAGTGTCTTATTTATTGTGCATTAATTATACAATATTTCTATTTTTTTCTGTGAATTAGGCTACTCTAAATTGTATTTCTTAATTGAACTATTCCTTGTCTCTCCTCCTTGAATGGCAGCCAAATAAATCTGCTTACATACAGTCTATTGCTTGTACAATGTTTGTATTTAAAAAAATGCAATTGCCTTGTTTCTTCCTCTTAAATTGTGATGTAATAAAGTTGCTCATATACTGTGCATTCGATGTACAAAATATTTGGCTATTGTTTATGAAATAGTGCACTCTATTTTTTTTCAATTGGTTTGAAGTTGAGGGCTTTACACGTTCCTATAGCTTTTAGATCTGGCTGTTACTTCCACTGGCCAATTCTGACCTTTTACTGCCGGATAAAAAAAATAGGAGCACTTTGCACTTTATACTGCACAATTAAAAATTTGAAGGTGCACTGGAAGATTATGAAACCTATGAACTTTATAAGCATTTATGAATTTTTTTATGGACTTTAATTAGTTATGGTTATATATGGATTATTGTTATTTACATACATTTATTGCACTGTGGTAATAATGTGTTCAGCATTGGGTAGCGCTCTTATATTTTGATTTCCAAATAAAAGTAGGTGTCACAGCAAAAACTAACGAAAAATAGTTTTTCCCAGTAAAAATTAATCAGATTGGGGTGTTGTTGCTGTGTTTAAGTGAATAAAAAATGTAAAAATAAGAAATGTATTACACATGCAAAATATGCGATGTCAAAATACGGTGTCATTGGTGCTGTTCGTAAGAACCGTACTGATCTGTAACGCCTACAGCTTAAAGACATCTCTCAAAGCACGTAGTCTGAAATTGCATAAAAAGGAAGACTCTCTACCCAGTGAACGATATTTAATAAAAAAAAAATGCATTAGTACATGTCTCCCATGTCAGTGCCCAGCTACCTATTCCATTTGTCAGTTCCTTGCAGCTTAGCATTGAACATGGCCAGAGTTCATTTTCAAGATTTGCCACCCCTCTGTAGGCATGAATAAGGCTTCAGATTTTAACATGCAATTTTCAGACTTTATGACAGGTTCGATTAACTCCCCGCAAATCGAACCAAGACACATTCACTCATTCCTACACATCTCCCCTCCAGTGAATTTTTGTTCTTTATTTGAACTGTTCACTTTATATAGAAGAGTTGACTGTGGAAGGCAGCTCTACCCAGTGGCACTAGCTACATATTATACTTTATATAAGAATATTTTCTTCTCAGCTGTGTGAGGAACTGTGATGATTTTTTTGCACATTGAAAGTGCCGTGTGATGCTTTCTACTTTGAAACCTCCTACCTTCTCCTCTGTTACTTTTAAATATTTTATTTAGAACTCTGAGTTTTCAGAAGAATTGAAAATTCCACAGAGATCATTATTAATTTAAAACTAGCATTTTTACCCTATACGGTATGGCTGTCCAGCCTTTCTTAGGCGTTTGTGTGCCTCACCCAGGACGATGTGTATAAAAAGTTATATCTAAGGGTTGAATAGACAATGTGAGACATTCATTTACATTCATTTGCACTGTGAGCATAGTCAATAAAATGCAAGGCTTCCCTGTCAAGCAGGATAAAGAATCTGTCATGGCATATCTATCTATATCTATGAACTACACAGCATATATGGTAAATGAAATATTATTACAAATGTGTGGTAAAACATTTATCTTTATCCACCTTTTTTGTTGTGTATCATTATAGTCATAAGTCTTATTTGAGAAATTGCTCTGTCTGACTCTCTTTCTGCCCCTGGGGACAGGGACATGAACAAAAGTAAAATCCTATGTTATATCATTGTTCAATGGCTGTCCATAAATTATTACATACATTCCCAATTTATTACTAATCCTTCTCACATAGCAAACAATTAAAGAACACCATGAACATAAATGAAATCTACAGTATTTATAGTTTTATTCTTAAAACATTTTTGTTTTATGCTAATCCAGCCTCTTATATATGTCCAATAAGTAAAATAAATCCCCTTTGATTCTGCCAGAAATCAAGTGAGTTTATAACTTACTGTTAATTCTGCCTCTTCTGACAATTATTGGTTAGTATTGTTAACATCCCTATCTGTGGACTACAGAACACCTCCCTGGTATAGGTTTTTAGATTAGGATTGTTCCAAGGTGACAGTCTTGGTTTTCTATAGATTCAGTAAAGTGAGAGAGTGTTACTCTAGGACAGAATGTGTGTTACTGGCAAGATTACCAAAAAAAACCCAAAAAATAAAGAAATGCAACCACAACACCTAAAGACAGATGGACTGCAATATAATAAATTATGTTTTTTAGGCATAGATACACGTTTAACCTAATTTTCTATGCTCTTAGAACATCTGTTTTTACTTGTACCTATGTAAATACCTATGCTGAGGGTTATTATTTTCTTTTGTAAATAAATTTGATAGAGAAAGGCTGTATTTTGTGTTAACCAAATGACACCGGTCACTTGTTTTTAAACCAGGCATTGATAAGTATTTATTGAAGTTGAATAATCATTTATGATTCACCTGTAAATGGTGTCAATCTATGTAAGTTTGCACCTCCGGACCTGGCTTAAAGTTGAGGGTTTTGAGCCTCATCTAAAACAGATTTGTCCATTATATCATCACAATCAGATGGATCCAAACATGTAGTATCTGAATCAGAATGACTGATTGTGCAGGGTACAATAAAATCAGTTTTTGCATGAGTGCACAGGCAATATACAATTGTCCTGAATGTTTGATGTCTGTGATAAAGGGGAGCTTTCTATACATGATTTTCCAAACAATAACCTTAAAAAGTTGTATTTAAAAGACAAGTATAGGTTTAATTTTTTTTTAAGAATCATACTTACCTATCTGGATGTAGCATCAGTCTGATGTCCCCTGCCGATCAAACACAGCCGATCGCTCGGTTCTCACAACTCCCTGAGCAGAGAGCTGGTGACTGTCAGTCACCAGCTCTCTGCTCTGCCCCCCCTCGTTTATTGGAGTACTGGGCTGTGGAGGGGCGGGAGCGCTAGCTCAGGCTCTCAGCGGCTCGCTGAGAGGCTGAGCCGGGTGCTGGTCCAGGCATGTGGGCAGATTCTGACCATATGGTCGCAATCTTGCCTGAGCCTGGATTGGCTCTGTGATGTCAGCCGACAGCGGGCACCCTTTTCACAGGAGTGCAGAACAAACTGCACTGCTGTGATCCACAGGACAAGTACAGCCAAACAAGCTTTGGATGTACTTCTCCTTTAATTGTTGATGATAATAAATTACTAAATATTTTGAATATTTATAATAATACATTTTTGTAAGCAAATATTCCAGATATTTGCTTCTGGATAGTGAAGACAAAGGAAAACTACAAATAAATATTTTTTTCATCAGTGAATGTTAAAGTTGTTGTAAACCTCAGACATGAAATATGAACAAAGCATATCCCTCTATAATGTGTACTTGTCCCAATTATGAGCTCTAAGGGGAAGATTTACTAAAACTGGTGCACACAGAATCTGGTAATTCCAACAGTGAGCCAAGCGCAGAAAGTAAACCAAGGAGCCAAAGTAATTATAAAAGTCACACTGGACCGCTGCTACCGCGCTCAAATGACCAAATGAGAAACAGACAAAAACAACATAACTGGGAAGCGCAGATCCAGGAGGTGGCAAGGAATCACTTAGAGATGGAATCCATGTGAAATTTAAAACAGTTTATTGCTGATAAAACATGTAACCAATACACAGTACAAATAGGAAAAATCGTCAGAATGGCCGAACCCACTGTGATAGTGCCAGCAACGGAGCCAAAAGGTGGTGGAGAAATGGCTGTCCCGCTTCCATGAGGGCTGTGGACAGAGGGGGCTGCAGACCAAAAATAGGAAGCCTGAAAACACTTTCCAACAGCTGGGAGTGGTGACCATAACCAAAGCTGGGCTACATCAGGGCAGGGAAAGGCTGGGTCCAGATCCAGGAAGCACGATCACTGTATGACCAGAGTGGAAAATGGCAGATCTGCTGCAGCGGCAGGTGAGACCAGAGATGGATTCTGGAGGGGCAGCGGGTATGAGGCTGAGCTGCAAGGTGTCCGGACACCACAGGACTCCTCTCCGGCCACGTCACACGCTCCGACCTCATGCAGACATCGGCAAAGCCTGATGGATCAAATGGATCAGAGCAGGAGATGTGATGAGTATCACAGCAGGTGCCGGAGCTTGAGCGGTATACGATTACATGTTTTGGGGTTTAACCCCTTCCTCAGATAACACGCTTAAGATCCAGCATAGAACAGGGATTTTATAGTCACAGGGCGGGACAACCAATTGATCCACCACCAATCATCCAATACCTGGATATTGTAACTAATATCATGGAAAAACATTTAAAAACAAAAATAAATAATAATGTTAATTCATTATCGTACAAGGGATTAAAAACACTGTTTATCAAATGAATAGTAACATTATAAAAAAAAAAAGGAAAATTATATACAGAAATCAATATAAACATATACATATACATACAGTATCTCACAAAAGTGAGTGCACCCCTTACATTTTTGTAAATATTTTATTATATCTTTTTATGTCACAACAATGAAGAAATTACACTTTGCTACAATGTAAAGTAGTGAGTGTACAGCTGGTATAACATTGTAAATTTGCTGTCCCCTCAAAATAATTCAACACCCAGCCATTAATGTCTAAACTGCTGGCAGCAAAAGTGAGTACACCCCTAAGTGAAAATGTCCAAATTGCGCCCAAAGTGTCAATATTTTGTGTGTCACCATTATTTTCCAGCACTGTCTTAACCCTCTTGGGCATGGAGTTCACCAGAGCTTCACAGGTTACCACTGGAGTCCTCTTCCATACCTCCATGACGACATCACAGAGATTGTGGTTGTTAGAGACCTTGTGCTCCTCCAACTTTTGTTTGAGGATGCCCCACAGATGCTCAATAGGATTTAGGTCTGGAGACATGCTTGGCCAGTCTATCACCTTTACCCTCAGCTTCTTTGGCAAGGCAGTGGTTGTCTTGGAGGTGTGTTTGGGGTCATTATCATGTTGGAATCCTGCCCTGCGGCCCAGTCTCCTAAGGAAGGGGATCATGCTCTGCTTCAGTATGGCATGGTACATGTTGGCATTCATGGTTCCCTCTATGAACTGTAGCTTCCCAGTGCCATTCATGCAGCCCTAGACCATGACACTCCCACCACCATACTTGACTGTAGGCAAGACACACTTGTCTTTGTACTCCTCACCTGGTTGCTGCCAAACATGCTTGACACCATCTGAACCATAAAAATTTATCTTGGTCTCATCAGACCACAGGACATGATTGCAGTAATCCACATCCTTAGTCTGCTTGTCTTCAGCAAACTGTTTGCTGGCTTTCTTATGCATAATCTTTAGAAGAGGAATTCTCCTGGGATGACAGCCATGCAGACCAATTTGAAGTAGTGTGCAGCGTATGGTCTGAGCACTGACAGGCTGACCCCCCATTCTTTCAACCTCTGCAGTGGTGCTGGCAGCACTCATACGTCTATCGCCCAAATACAACCTCTGGATATGACGCTGAGCACATGCACTCAACGTCTTCAGTCGACCATGGCGAGGCCTGTTCTGAGTGGGACCTTTCCTATTAAACTGGTGTATGGTCTTGGCCATCATGCTGCAGATCAGTTTCAGGGTCTTGGCAATCTTCTTATAGCCTAGGCCATCTTTATGTAGAGTAACAATTCTTTTTTTTCAGATCCTCAGAAAGTTCTTTGTCATGAGGTGCCATGTTGAACTTCCAGTGACCAGTATGAGAGAGTGAGAGCAATAACACCAAATTTTACACAGCTGCTCCCCAGTCACACCTGAGACCCTGTAGCACTAATGAGTCACATGACACCAGGGAGGGTAAATGGCTAATTGGGCCCAATTTGGATATTTTCACTTAGGGGTGTACTCACTTTTGTTGACAGTGGTTTAGACATTAATGGCTGTGTGTTGAGTTATTTTGAGGGGACAGCAAATTTACACTGTTATACAAGCTGTACACTCACTAATTTACATTGTAGCAAAGTGTCTTTTCTTTAATATTGTCACATGAAAAGATATAATAAAATATTTACAAAAATGTGAGGGGTATATTCACTTTTGTGAGATACTGTACATACACATACATATACATATATACAGTATACATATACATATTAAGGATGGGCTATCTGTTCGAGTCTATCATGAGTTTGACTCAAACATTGGCTGTTTGCCCGTTCGCAGAACAGCGAACAATTTGGGGTGTTCGCAGCAAATTCGAAAAGCCGCAGAACACCCTTTAAAATTCTATGGGAGAAATCTAAAGTGCTAATTTTAAAGGTTAATATGCAAGTTATTGTCATAAAAAGTGTTTGGGGACCCGGGTCCTGCCCCAGGGGACATCAATGCAAAAAAAGTTTTAAAAATGGCCATTTTTTTGGGAGCAGTGATTTTAATAATGCTAAAAGTGAAACAATAAAAGTAAAATATTCCTTTAAATTTCATACCTGGGGGGTGTCTATAGCATTCCTGTAAAGTAGCGCATGTTTCCCGTGTTTATAACAGTCCGAGAGGAAAATGACATTTCTAAAGGAAAAAAAGGTCATTTAAAAGTACCTGCTACTAATGAATTGTTGGTCCCGACAATACACATAAAAGTAATTGAAAGTCATTAAAAAATTTAAAAAAAAATGTGTGGGGGTCCCCCAAAATTCCATTACCAGGCCCTTTAGGTCTTGTATGGATATTAAGAGGAACTCTGTGCCAAAATTTTTTAAAAAATGGCGTGGGGTTCCCCCAAAAATCCACACCAGACCCTTACCTGAGCACGCAACCTGGCAGGCCGCAGGAAAAGAGGGGGGATGAGGGAGCACCCCCATCCTGAACTGTACCAGGCCACATGTCCTCATGATGGGGACAAGGGCCTCATTCCACCAACCCTTGCCCGGTGGTTGTGGGGGTCTGCAGGCGGGGGACTTATCGGAATCTGGAAGCCCCCTTTAACAAAGGGGACACCCGGATCCCGGCCCCCCCCCATGTGAATTGGTAAGGGGTACATTGTACCCCTACCATTTCACAAAAGAAAGTCTCAAAATGTTAAAAAACCACAGGAGACGGCTTGGGACAAGTCCTTTATTAAAAATAAAAAATAAAAAAGATTCCAGCGATGTATTCCAATAAATCCATGCTCCTACTCCAGCGATGTAATCCAGTTCTAGATCTCCAGCGATGGATGATCTCCAGCGACTCCAGCGAGAAACATGCACAGGATACTGCCTCCACCGGAGGCACCCGGCCAATGACGCGGCGCTAGCTTGACAGTTCTTATGTAGCTGAGGGCGGGGCCACCCGTCACGTGACCCCACCCCCCTCTGGGAACTCGGTGACCCCACTGGGAAACGCCGGGGTTTCCCAGTGACGTGTATGGGTGACCCCACCCCCCTCTGATGAAACGCAGAATTCCCATTGCATCAGAGGGGGGCAGGGTCACCTGTACACGTCACTGGGAAACCCCGGCGTTTCCCAGTGACGTGACCTGAAGGGCCTGGTAATAGAATTTTGGGGGAACCCCACGCATTTTTTTTTATTTTTCAATGACTTTCAATGACTTTTATGTGTATTGTCGGGACCGACAATTCATTAATAGCCGGCACTAGCGCTAGCACTTTTATATGACTTTTTTTTCTATTAAAAATCATTTTGCTCTCAGACTGTTATAAACACTGGAAACATGCGCTACTTTACAGGCATACTATAGACACCCCCCCAGGTACGAAATTTAAAGGAATATTTCACTTTTATTGTTTCACTTTAAGCATTATTAAAATCACTGCTCCCGAAAAAATGGCAGTTTTTAAAACTTTTTTTGCATTGATACATGTCCCCTGGGGCAGGACCCAGGTCACCAAACACTTTTTATGACAATAACTTGCATATTAACCTTTAAAATTAGCACTTTTGATTTTTCATGTTTGTGTTCGTGTTAATTTTTTGCCTGTTCGCATGTTCACATGTTCTGGATGCGAACCGAACAGGGGGGTGTTCGGCCCATCCCTAATACATACATACACACATATACAAATCCATTCAGTATTGAAAAAAGTGATTGGACTCATATACAATCTGATACAATCCTCAAAAACAGAAAACGACCCAAACAGGGGACCAGGAGGTTGATAATAATATTAATTATGAATCAATGAGGGTATGGGTATCTAACTCCTCATTTAACCCATGGGACGAGAGAGAATTTAATTTATATATCCACATGGTTTCGCTTTTGCATAATCTCTCGTTATCTGTAAGGGACCCCTTAGGGATATGTTCAATCGCTAGAACTGTCATGGCTTTGAAATCTCTCACATGATGTTGCGAGAAATGTCTTGGCACACTATGTTGGACCAGGCCTTTCTATATAAATCTGCAATGTTCGCCTACTTTAGTGCGCAACGTGCGTATGGTCCGGCCTACATATAACAGATTACATGAACATTTGAGCACATAGACTACAAACTGAGTTGAACAAGTGATAAACTGTCTAATGTCATAATCTTTGCCCGCCTTATCTGTAATGGAAGGGTGGCCATGAGGGATGGACTGGCAGATTAGACACCCTCTCTTTTTACATTGGAAAATACCAACAAGACTGTAGAAATAACCTCTAATACCGGTCGGTTTGTCACACGGAGATTTGGAGATGCTCGGAGCAACCATGTTTTTCAAAAACAACTTGGGGTACCTCTGGGAGAAGAGGACCCAAATTTGGGTCAGGTTGGAGAATACGCCAATGTTTGTTCATGACCTTAGTGATGTTTCTATAGTTGCTAATAAATCCTGTGATAAATCTTGCACTCTGTTGGGATGGAGTGTTATTGTGCATATGTTTGGGCCAACCATCCGCACAGGATGTAAAGGCCTCTGAAAGAAGATCCTGAGGATACCCCTTTTCCAAAAATTTTTTTGGGCATGGTTTGGCTCAGGGATATGTAGTCCTCAGGTTTAGAGCAATTTCTCTTCAATCTGAGAAATTGGCCCTTAGGTATGTTCCTTTTCCAGACTGGGTGGTGGCAACTCTCAAAATGAAGGTAAGAGTTGCCTGCCACGGCTTGTAATTGTTCTTAGTATGTATACTGCCAGCATCATGGAACAATTCTAGGTCCAGAAAAATCAAACGTCTGGGTCGACAGCATATGTGAAGCTGAGACCCAGATCGTTCGCGTTACAATGCTTCACAAAGGACAGAAAAAGATCTTTAGTACCATCCCAAATCAGAAGCACATCATCAATATATCGACCATAGAAGACGATGTGCTCTGAGAAGGGATTGTTATGCCAAACAAAATATTCTTCCCACACCATTGTTATATTGGCATAACACGGAGCAAAGCTGGCTCCCATTGCTGTGCCCCTGGTTTGAAGATAAAATTTATCCTGGAAAACAAAATAATTATGCTCTAAGCAAAATTTGGTACTGTCCACCAGGAATTCAGCCTGTCGTGAGTTCATCGGTGGCTCAGTGCATAGGAAGTGACTAAGTGCACTTATTCCAACTCCATGTCAAATTGAGGTGTACAAGGAGCACATGTCAAGGGACACCCATAGGTATTAATTCTCCCACCTATACTCATGTAAGATTTCAATAATGTGTCCAGAGTCCTTAATGTATGAAGGTAATTGATGAACAATCGGCTGCAAAAAACAATGAATGTATTGGGACAATCTGGAAGTAAAACTGTTAGTGCCAGCCATGATTGGTCTTCCCGGGGGATTCGATAAAGATTTGTGCACTTTCGGCAAATGATAGAAGTAGGGAGTACTACATAGTGTCGGTACAAGGAGAAGTCATTCCCTCTTCGTACAATATTGATGTGATCAATAACTGGGCCAGGGCAAGATGGCCCTGAGGTGTCTACAATACTAGTTGGAAAAGGGACAGTGATGGGAGAGACTAAATCATTGGAAACAGGCAAAGGTGTAGGCCCAGAGGACATGGGCACACTCAGTGTACCAGTTGGAGTTAAAACCATATTGACTTTTTTATTTATTGTTACTATTTATTTTGATAAACAGTGTTTTTAATCCCTTGTACGATAATGAATTAACATTAATATAAATCTTGTTTTTAAATGTTTTGCCATGATATTCGTTACAATATCCAGGTATTGTATGATTAGTGGTGGATCGACTGGTTGTCCCGCCTCATGACTATAAAATCCCTGTTCTATGCTGGATCTTGAGCGTGTTATCTGAGGAAGGGGTTAAACCCTGGAACATGTAATCGTATACCGCTTAAGCTCCGGTATCTGCTTTGATACTCATCACATCTCATGCTCTGATTCATTTGATTCGTCAGGCTTTGCCGATGTCTGCCTGCGGTCGGAGCGTTTGACGTGGCCAAGGAGGAGTCCTGTGGTGTCCGGACACCTTGCAGCTCAGCCTCGTACTCGCTGCCCCTCCAGCATCCATCTCTGGTCTCACCTGCTGCTGCAGCGGCTCTGCCATTTTCCACTCTGGTTATACAGTGATCGTGCTTCCTGGATCTGGACCCAGCCTTTCCCCTCCCTGATGTAGCCCGGCTTTGGTTATGGTCACCGATCCCAGCTGCTGGAAAGTGATTTCAGGCTTCCCATTTTTTGTCTGCAGCCCCCTCTGTCCACAGCCCTCACGGATGCGAGAGCCATTTCTCCACCACCTTTTGGCTCTATTGCTGGCACTATCACACTGAGTTTGGCCATTCTGACGATTTTTCCCATTTGTACTGTGTATTGGTTACATGTTTTATCAGCAATAAACTGTATTAAATTTCACATGGATTCCATCTCCAATTGATTCCTTGCCACCTCCTGGATCTGCACTTCCCAACACAGAATCTGGTGCAGCTGTACATAATAACCAATCAGCCTCCAGGTTTTATTGTCAAAGCTTAATTGAGCAAGCTGACGTTGGTTGGTTACTATGCACAGCTGCACCAGTTTTAGTAAATTAGTAAATCTCCCCCTAAGTCCTTCCAATAAGCTAACTGAGCTCTGTAGAGTCTGACTTCAGCTCTCCGTCCCTTTTTTCTGAACTGTCAGACAAGCTTTATAAATCCTGAATTTTGAATGGATGTAGCAAGAATACTGAAGATAAACAGGTACAACTTATGTAGGAGAATTTGTATTACCTGAGGCCAGTCACTTCACTGGGTATATGTAATGGAGGTGTTTATTGTTGCTGCTAATGGAGGTGTCTAATGGAGGTGTCTAGTGTTGCTGCTAATGGGGGTGTCTAATAGAGGTGTCTATTGTTGCCGCTGTCTTGCTGTGTAACACTGAGCAGCGTGGCTGAAGAATGTGGAGTCATGTTTTTTTTGCAGTCGGGGGGTACATTTATAGGCTCATTGTACCCGCCCATGTTCAATACTATTCCCTGTGTTTGATGGGAACTGTAATTTACAGTTACTGTAAAGAGAGAGGGGAGAATGTGATGTGATCCCTGCAGTTACACCTTGTAGGTCTGGTAGAAGCTGTTATTTTTAATTTAAGAGATGACATCACGAAAATTAAATTAGACTTTTCTTCTAAATGGTGAGTTTTTTTTTCTTCAATATTTTACTATCTGTTTTGTGTTTTACCTAGGTGGGTGTACTGATTGGTGATTGTTTTGGGCCACCCTAGAGTTCTTTTTTAAATTATAGATTGTACAACTTTTTCTATGAGATCATTATGTGGAACTGTATCAAATGTTATACTGAAATCAAGATATGCTACACCCTGGTCCAAAATATTTGTGATATAATCAAAAAATCTGATTAGTCTGACATCATCTGCCCTCAGTAAAGCCATGCTGCTTTGGGTCCTGCGGGTTGTGTGTTTTTAAGTGATCAGTGATCCATTTTTTTAGGAGTGGACAACTATACCTCAATTTTCTCTTTTTTGTGATCCCATGGCATTTTTAACTCGGTCACTGATGTACCTAAAAAAGATTTTTGTCTACTTTCTTAAAGCGGTGGTAAACCGTACTTTTTTTTTTAAAACCCTGCAAAACAATGGCATAATGTGCTTGTATGCATCACATTATGAAATACTTACATTAGAAAAAAGTCCTCCAGCGGCACGCAGTCACCGCTGACGGGACTTCCATCTTCACCCGGAAATTTTGCTACTGCTGTTTGCTCTGCTGAGTACTTAAAATATACAGGCACTGTCAGGTGGTTGACCGGAGTACATTCTTTTAACGAGGAAGGCAGTGTAGGTGAGCAGAGCCATGCAGGACACTGCAACATCATCATTAGCTGTATCAGTGATATACACTGACAGACATATTGAAATCATCAGAGCACCTACCACCAGTATCAGTAATTAGTGTGTTTCCCTCTCTAGTACTGTTTGCAGATGTTTATGATTTAGGACAGGGATAGACAATCCTTTCAGACTAGTGTGACAAAAAATGTTTGTAAGAAACTGAGAGTGCCAGATATATAAAACAAGATATCTTATTAACATTTTCAGTAATGAAAAGGAATATATTAGTAGGTAATAACAACGGCCAGCATTGATGTCAGTGGCTGTACTAATAAACCAATAAGACTGGTCTGACTGTCAGTTTAGCAAAATACTCCTAGGATTGGTGTCAGTGCAGCATGGTTCCCAAATTAGCCATCTGCAACAGCCCTTTCACCTTGTGAATTGCTATTAAAAAAAAATTATAGTGCAGCAAAAAAACAGGATGGGTGTCAGTGCAGCAACAACAACAACGAAAAACTCCCAGGACTGGTGTTAGTACAGCAAAACACCCCCAGGATTGGTGTCAATGCAGCAAAATACAGCCAGGATTCAGGTTAGTGCAGCATAATACCCCCAGAACTGGTGTCAGTGCAGCAAAAAAACCTGAACTGATGTTAATGCAGTAAAATACCCCCAGGACTGGTGTTAGTGCATTAAAATACCCCAAGGGTAGGTGTCAGTGCAGCACAATAACACCAGGATTGGTGTCAGTGTAGTGTAATAATCCCAGGTGTTGAGTGTAGCAAAAAAAAAAAAAAAAAAAAACAGCATTGGTGTTCACTGGTTTTACTTACCTCAGTACAGGACCTACAATGTTCCCTGTCGCATGATCAGCCACTCTTCCAGGACTTTAATGTATGTGTTGGGCAGGAGGTCACTCTGCTCAACAGAGGAAACACAAGTGCAGTGAGCATTGCTAAAATGCTTTGCTACGGGCGCTCTGGGGGGTTTGGACCCCTTGCCCTACACTGTATCTATGCCCCGGGTGCTACTGCCACCATGCAGGATCTTGAAGGGTGCTGCTATGGTCAAATTAAAACTGCAGGATCCCAATAGGTCCTGCGTACCATCTGACAGCAGTGCACATGCCAGCTTTGGCATATGTGCTGCGGGCTGCCAACTCCTGATTTAGGATTTTTCTGTTGTACAGTAGACTATAACTTTTTGCTTAAAAACATGATAGTCTGTGGGCTATTCTGTAACTATCCCACACCACTAGTTAAAACCACAAATGTTTTTTGCAATGTTTATGCCATATCTTGAGGGCATCAGATATCCTGCGGCTTTAATTCATTTAAATCCAGATGCAGTTAAAGCTGCTAACATTTTAATGAATTGTAAATGACCTATAATTAAAAATAGATTTCTGTTCCTCAGAAATTAACAGGTAAAATGAGTAATGTCTTAAAAATGGCAACAAACATCTATGATACGTTAATTAGCTTTAGCTTATTAGCTGCACAATTATTTTAAGTTTTAATCATCCTGGCTTACCCTACAGTAAACTTTTGCTAAGAAATATGGCTGTCGGTGAAATTACCTTCTGAAAATATGAATCCCTTGGTTGACCTAGTGATTTTAGTATTTTCCGAGTCACTACCCCAGAACTGGAATGGTGGGTTGTGCCTTCACTCTACGTTGGTGCAACTACTTGAGGGGACCACTGATTGACACAGAATTCACAAACTGAAGTCTGTAGGCATGGACCACAGGGTTTGTACATGGATAGAAAACTGGTTACAGTGGCGTGTCCAGAGGGTGGTAATAAATAGCAAATATTCAGATCTGGTCTGGAGTGGCAAGCGGGGTACCTCAAGGCTCTGTCCTGGGACAAATTCTGTTTAATTTCTTCATAAATTATATAGAGGTTGGTATAAAAAGCTCAATCCCAGTGTTTACTGACGACACATAGCTAAGTAGGGAAATAACTTAACAACAAGAAATAGAAACTTTACAAGAAGATCTCAGTAAAACAATGGGCTGGTCAACTATATGGTAAATGAGGTTAAATGTCGAAAAATGTAAAGTAATACATTTGGAGGGTAAAAATGCCAATGCAAGTTACTTACTAGGGGAAAACCTCTGGGGAAATCCAGGATGGAGAAAGATCAGGGGGTCCTAGTAGATCACAGGCTCATCAATGGCATGCAATGCCAAGCTGCAGCAAGCAAAGCTATAGCATGCATAAAAAAAGGAATTTACTCCAATCCTCAGGAGGGAGGTTCAGGAGCTGGAGAAAGTTCAGAGAAGGGCAACAAAGTTAAAAAAGGGACTGGAGGACCTCAGTTATGAGGAACGAATACAAGCACTAAACTTATTCTCTCTGGAGAAAAGACACTTGAGAGGAGATATGATAGTGATATACAAATACCTCAATGGTGATACTTGCATAGGGAATAAACTATTCAGTCTCAGGGAGTGAACACTGGGCCACTCAATTAGACTGGAGGAGAAGCGGTTTAATCTTAAACTGCATACAGGGTTTTTCACTGTGAGGGCGGTAAGGATGTGGAATTCACTTCCACAATCTGTGGTGTCAGCAGAAAGTATTGATCGTTTTAAAAAAATTCTTGGACGTGTATCTTAGTGAGCACAGTATACAGGGATACAGGAAATGATTATGCACAT
Source organism: Aquarana catesbeiana (assembly GCF_042186555.1). Classification (NCBI taxonomy): domain Eukaryota; kingdom Metazoa; phylum Chordata; class Amphibia; order Anura; family Ranidae; genus Aquarana; species Aquarana catesbeiana. The sequence continues at coordinate 245,110,547 of NC_133325.1, read as the reverse complement.
GCATACCCACACAGGTTGAACTGGATGGACTGGTGTCTTTATTCAATATTACCAACTTTGTAACTACCGCATGTAACTATGTAAGGTGAAGAAAACTGCACCAGGGTTTGTTTCATGTAGCCTTAGAAGGTTTTTCTTTATTTGATGTACACTGCTTGGTTTTCTTAAAAATGTATCAGCATCCCAGACAAGTTGGATAATACCTTTTTTTAATATCACAATTATTATTACCTCCTGCCCCCTGGACCCTGTTCCTTCTCAAATACTACGGTCACTATCTGACTTAATCATACACTCCTTAACTCATATCTTCAACCTCTCACTCTCTACTGGCATCTTCCCCAACCCTCTAAAACATGCGCTAGTCACTCCCATACCAAAAAAGGCCTCAGACCCCACCAATCTTAACAACCTAAGAACCATCTCTTTACTCCTTTTTGCCTCCAAACTCCTTGAACATTTAGTCTACAACTGACTGAGGATCACCTCATTGAGAATAACCTTGTTGATCCCCTTCAGTCTGGATTTCGCCTACAGCACTCCACAGAAACTGCACTCCTAAAACTCACTAACGACTTACTAACAGCCAAAACCAATGGTCATTATTCCGTTCTCTTACTCTTGGACCTTTCCTCTGCCTTTGATACAGTTGACCACCCCCTTCTCCTCAAAAAACTCAATTTGCTTGGTCTCCATGGCTGCACTCTCCGTTGGTTTGAATCTTACCTATCTCATCGTACCTTCACTGTCACTTACAACTCCACTTCCTCTTCTCCAACTCCTCTTACCATTGGGGTCCCCCAAGGTTCTGTCCTTGGACCTCTACTATTCTCGATCTACACGTCCTCCCTGGGTCAGCTGATAGCCTCCCATGGCTTTCACTACCATTTATATGCTGATGACACCCAAATCTATCGCTCTGCCCCTCAGCTCACCCCATCAATCTCCTCACGCATCACTGATTTACTAACAGACATATCGGCCTGGATGTCAAACCACTTCCTCAAACTGAATCTATCTAAAACCGAGCTCATAATATTAATTTACTCCCTGGTTATCTCTTGCCTCAACTACTGCAACTCCCTCCTCATTGGATTACCTTTACATAGACTATCCCCCCTTCAGTCCATAATGAATGCTGCTGCAAGACTCATCCACCTTACCAACCATTCAGTGTCCTCCACCCCTCTCTGCCAATCCCTCCACTGGCTTCCACTCACCCAACGAATAAAATTCAAAGTACTAACCATAATTTACAAAGCTATCCATAACTCTGCCCCCAGTTACATCACTAACCTAGTCCCAAAATACCAACCAAGCCGCTCTCCTCGGTCATCCCAAGACCTCCTGCTCTCTAGCTCCCTTGTCACCTCCTCCCATGCTCACCTCCAGGATTTCTCCAGAGCTTTTCCCATCCTTTGGAACTCCCTACCGCAATCTGTGCGACTGTCCCCTAATCTATCCATCTTTAAGCGATCTCTGAAAACTCTTCTCTTCAAAGAAGCTTATCCTGCTTCTAACTAACACTGTTTTACTTCCTCCATAAGCTCATCCCCCACAGCTATTACCTTTTGTATTTTTGTCAATTGACCCTTCCTTTTTAGATTGTAAGCTCTAACGAGTAGGGCCCTCTGATTCCTCTTGTACCAAATTGTAATGTATCTGTAATGTCTGCCCTCATGTTTATAAAGCGCTGCTCAAACTGTTGGCACTATATAAAATCTGTATTATAATAATAATAATTACACAATGTAATACACATTCTATGCAAATGATTAACCTTTCATTCTAGTATATGTAAAGCAGGAAAGGACAGAATACATTACAATTTCTACATGTAACATGCTCATGATTTAATTTTGTTTCTTGGTCACATGCATATAATTCCAGATTTATCTTGTAATCTCCATCATCCCTGCTCTATGCAGAAATCATAAACCTAGGCAAAATTGTTAAGTATGCAGTTTAAAAAGCCCTAATACAATAGGTAATGAATCTTTGACATTTATTGTACATGGTAATTCTATACCACTACAAATGGCAAGTTGCAATGTGACCAAACAAAATTAGACCCATAAATCAGATTAGCCTTTTGCTTTTTTCTCCCTACAAACCAACCAGTTCAATAAATCACTCGATGTGACCCACACATTATTCTTAGTGCAATTGTTATGTCTACATCAGCACAACAGTATACTGTAAAATGTGATTTGATGTATGCAAAGTGAATCAATGAGGGGAGAATGAAAAATGTGTCGTTACATGAGAAGCAGGGCTCAGAGCTTTATACGTGTTGAGAGGAGTCCAGTGCCAGTCATCAGATTATTAGGAGGCGCAAAACTTATTAATGTATAGCCAAAAGTAGGTGAACTGCCCCTTTAAATGTGCAAGGCATTTTATGCTTGCTAGGAAAAATGTTTATTAGTTTTATATTCAAGGCCCAGTCAGCAATATTCATGTTTTTTATCACGTGACAAGAAATGTGGGAATAATCCACGTTTACATATAAAAAGAATTTATAGCACAATAACTGCCAGGCGTCTTTCCAAGCCCAATGAAACAACCCTGAATGTTGCATGTATATATATAAGTTATAGATATGAAACAAAGTAGATTAAAATTAAATTCAATACATTAACAAAAAAAAAAGATTTCATATAATAATTCCATTAATAGTCAATATAAAATCTAAATGTACAGTACAATAGTTGTGCAAAATAAAACAAGACCAGTCTAAAAATACTTAGAGTGGACTTTTCAGATTGTTTTTGTGATAAGTGCATGCATTCTGGGCAATGTGTAAGTGTAACATGGATATTTATGACCTCTCATAGTACTCCCTTTGAAAATGTCTTCATCTGCTTTTCTCCCAAGGATGGATCCATTTTTGCTCAATTAATATTCTTCCAGGACTAACCATGGTTCAGAAAAGACAAATCGTGTAATGTCTGGGGTTTGTTTAGCTTTTTGGCTGTATTCACAAATGTCTGACTCAGATCAGCCCTTTGCTACAGCACTCAGGTTGTGTTGTGTACTTCAGAATTACAATGTTACAGCTTGATCGCCGGAGACTGAAAAAAAGCCCACAACAGATTGAGAACAGAAAAAGTCAATTGCTATGAGCCCAAAGACTGCATTTTAATGATAAAGGTACATCCTCTTTTTAAATGACACCGCTGCTCTATAGTTTGACATTCAAGGCATTTTTTCATGCAAACTTTTTATTTAGGAAAAACAGGAAATGGTGGCACAGCACATACGTAGTCAAAATTCTTTGAAGATGTTTATTGATCATCTAGCCAGACATATACACAAGATACGTTGACACGTTTCACTCAAGTCACTCGAGCCTACTCATAACCCTAATAATAATAATAAGACTTTTTATTTAAACTTTGACAAAGACTCTGTAAATGTTATATTACATTAATACCATATGATTATATAGTTGTACCCATTACAAATGATTCTATTAGCAAATAAAAAAGAACACAGCGTAAAATATTTCAAAGATACTTTTATGCCGGTACACACGACCGGTTTTGCTGTTGGAATAAACTCCGAAGGTTTCTCCGACGGAACTCCAACGGAATTCCATTCAAGCGCTCTTGCCTACACAAGGTCAAACCAAAGTCCGACCAAAGTCCGACCGTCCAGAACGCGGTGATGTACAGCACGTACGACGGGACTAGAAAAGGAAGTTAATAGCCAGTAGCCAATAGCTTCCGTCTTGTACTTGCTTCAGAGCATGCGTCATTTTTGGTCTGTCAGAACAGCATACTGACGAGCGGTTTTGGTTCCATCGGAAATATTTAGAACATGTTCTAATTCTAGCTCCATCAGAATTAAAAAAAAAAAAGTCCGATGAGGCATACACACGATCGGAATATACGATGAAAAGCTTCCATCGGACTTTTTCTGTCGGACATTCCGCTCGTGTGTATACGGCTTTAGAGTCAGTAGGGTTAATTTACTAAAAGAGTAAAAAGTTCACTTCAATTACCCAAACGTGTGTGAACTAAAACGCTATCTTTTTAGCACACCCCTGCACATGAATGGATGATTGAACTGAACAAAGCTAAACCAGGCTAAAGTAACTTCTTACTCCTTTAGTAAATAAAATTGGGATGAGCAAATGTACCCAGGTTCAATTCACGGGTTTTGGCAAATCCTGCGTTCTGAAAGTTCTGAACTTAAAATCAAGCCCAATTAAAGTCTAGGCAAGGCAAGGCATTATCAAAAACAGGTATGGGAAGCTGGCCACTACAATGGAGGACATGTACCGATGTAAAAGAAAAATTAAAGTACAGCAAAGAGAGCATACCTCCTTTTATTGCAACTTCGAGGATGCTGTGGGAAATGCACCGATCTTTTACACATCCTTGTAAATCTTGCAGCATCACCCTAATCTAATTCATTACATCTCGAGTAAAGTGCTTTTGGTAGTTTGTCTACGACACCTGATTTTTTACACCTGATTTTTTTATCGAACTGTAATTCGACCTGCATTGAATGGTGAAAGTACCAGCCACAAAAATGTAAAAGCTATAGGAGGAAAAAAAAAAAGCTAAAGCCCTTTGTGCAAGTTTGGCACAACATACTAATAGTTTAGCTTGTTGTGAACTTTTTTTTTTACAATGCCACACTGCATTGTCTTAAAAATGTATTATAATGCCAAAACAGAATTCACAAAAGCACTTCAAAACCACAACTCAACATTACCCAAACATTAAAATTTTCCCCGTATCCCTATTTATGCCCCCAAAATTATAAAAAATATAGACTTCAGGTCTGCTTTTGATAGAAATTGGTGAGCGCCAGGACAGTACATTTGAATAGGCAACAAATATAAAGAGGTAAGACAGGTTTAATCTTACAATAAAAATTTGACTATTCCCCCTCCACCAAATGATTTGGACCAGTGCACAAAGCAAGGTCCATAAAGACATAGATTAGAGAGTTTGGGATGGAGGAACTTGACTGGCTTGCACAGAGTCTTGACCTCAACCCGATAGAACACCTTTGGGATGAGTTAGAGCGGAGATTGCGAGCCAGGCCTTCTCGTCCAACATTAGTGTCTGACCTCACAAATGTGCTTCTGGAAGAATGGTCAAACATTCCCATAGACACACTACTAAACCTTGTGGACAGCCTTCCCAGAAGAGTTGAAGCTGTTATAGCTGCAAAGGGTGGGCCAACTCAATATTGAACCCTACGGACTAAGACTGGGATGCCATTAAAGTTCATGTGCATGTAAAGGCAGACATCCAAATACTTTTGAGACTATGGTGTGTGTATATATATTTATATAGTGACAATGCGAGACCCTGCCATGGTGTGACTTTAGAAAATAGATATGGACATGACTCAGGATTCTCAAAGTTGCAGTTTGAGAAGCTCCAGAGTATTTGTTATGAGTGGAGAAAGCTGTGTTTAAAGTTGTCTCCGTGTTTTGTAATCCCGGATCGGGGCCTGAAGCTTGAAGGTTCCAAAGTGTCTTCTCTGTTACACAGCCGTTATAAGCAAGGCATGACAGAGTCCTATCAAGAGAGAGCTGTGTGTTCCTACCAGAGACTGCATCACTTGTTGGGCTTGTTACCAAAGGACTGGGAAAGTTGGGACAGCTATGTGTGTCTGGGAGACCAACGGAGGGTCTGGGATGCCGAGAAAGTTGACACAACTAGCAAAGGGTTAAAGGGAGTCTGAGGGCTGGAGAACCCTATTTAGAGGCTAGGAGTGGGCTTATTAAGTGTGGTGTTGCCACTGAGTCTGAGTGAGCCTGAAGAGACCAGAGATAAGAGCAGTAGTGCTGCTGACAAGAGGGCCAGATGGTTCAGTATTTTCAGTGATTGTGGTTTGCTGGAGAAGAACCCTTGCAAGGGCAACATTACTGTTGGTGAACTTTTTAGTTTCATTTGTAATACAAGTGGGCTGCAATGCTCTCAAACTGCAGTTCAGCCTGCATGGATTCATTAAAAGCAACTACCACATTGAGCTAATGATCCTCCAGATCACAATATATAGTGAACTGCAAGGCACTGCCACCATGTAAAAATAGGTAAAAATGACACAGGGCTCTCACAAATACAGAGTAAAGGGTTCTAGAGTGTCAGTGCTGAGTGGGGAAAGTTGGTTTTACAGTTTTCTCCGGGGTTTGTATTTCCTGGATTTGGGTCTGGAGGTTTCAAAGAGCTTTGGGAGGGAAGAAGCCTCTACCCCTCTGTCCAGGTCTTACCAAAGACCAGCAGGGGAGCAGCCAGAGATGTCCATGTCTGCACAGTACCAGTGTGGTCCGTGGAAAAACAGGCAGAAGCCCTAAGCCCGAGGGCCAGAGCACCAGGGATCTGTTAGAGAGCTGAGAGTACAAGAGACAGGGGTACAGAGTTTGTACAGGAGTACAGCCTTGCTGCGAGTTAATCTGTGGTACTAGACCAAGGTCCTAGACTTGAAGCAGCGGCTTTGCAAGATCAAGCCAAGTGGCTAAAGTAATTTATTTTCATGTTTGAAGTAATTGTGGAAACCCCTGCAAGGGCAACCATTTCCTTTCTGAAACTTTTACTTTTGATTTAATAAAATTGGGCTACCAAGCCTAAAACAGGACTGACTGGCTGGAATGAACTCATTGGTGAGCACTACACTGAGCAATACCCCCATGCATATGGCATTATTACATTCTAATCTTCACTGGGGGCAGCAAATGATATGTGGGACATTTACCATCAAAATCTATGTGAAGTGCTACAGAACATATGAGCACTAACATATGTGCCAAGTGTCCCTGATTCTGCCAAAGAAGTACCTTGCTGTGAATTAGCCCTTATATGTAACAAATGTAGCGCTGGCAGACTTTTTCAATCTACCGCTTATAGGTAAATTTAGTGGTTCATCTGTGCTGTACATTGTTTAGATTTAATCTAATGTTAATTTAGCCTCTGTTCCAGCTTGGCTGTGTTGCTTGCAGTTCCACATTGTGCCTGTGGGTGTCGTTGTCATCGTGGGTCAGTGTTGGAAAGCAACAAGCTGAAGTGTATGGGTGCTCTTCTGTCCCGGAGATAACTCGGCGGAGGTGGTCCTCCGAGTTGCATTCTGGGAGATGGTATTTATGGGACAGACGCCATATTTCGGGGGGCTTTTTGCCTCGTGGCCCTCCTGGCCTAGAGGTATGTGTCAGTGAGTGCTATCTCGTGGCCCTCCAGCTTGGAGTATTGCGTTGCTGCAGCCGGGTGGGTAGACCCAGAAGTCTGTCTGGGGCCTGCTATGGCTGGGATGGTCCTGTGCTGTCTGTCCTGCGGAAAGAAGCCGGACAAGAGATCATGCAAGGCTGGTCTTAAGAAGGGCCTGGTGACTCGATTGGAGGACATATCCTAAACTACACTACCACACAAGTACTGCCGGGTTGGCTTAAAGGTTCTGGTACTGTGTTTGCTATTCATCGAAAACTACTACATCCTGTGGCAGAGGATCGTATGAGTTTGTTCCACCCAAGTCTGTGGCAGAGACTTTTTGTTCGTGCTGCGTTCTGGCTGCTAGGTTAGTGAGAGAAACCTATCCGGGCAGGCAAAGATTTAATCTTAAGTTGAGGATACATCCATCCTAAAGATTTAAATTCCTTGACGCTATGCCAAGAAAAGGTATTTGAACATCCCTGCAACTCTCCTTCTACCTCTTTCCTGCTACTTCTTCCAGTTATCCCCATTAAAGCATTGGAAAAGTACTTAAGTGACTGTTGCCTACATTGCCTCACAGTAAACTCAACGGGAACCCCTAGACTCGGTATTGGTGAAATTACAGGTAACAAGGTGACGGTAACAGCCCGCTTTAAATCAGCAGGTCCACTGTGAGTTAGTGCTACACAAACATATAGATATTGTTCTGTATATTCCCTATTCCACACCCCCTCACTCTGTGCTGTACATTCTTTATTCAGCACTGCCTCTTTTAGAACATTTGTAGTGTACATTCCCTATTCCGCATCTCTTGTTTTCTATGCTATGCTATGCTGTACATTCCCTATTGCACACCACCTTATTTTGTATGTTGTGCTGTACAATCCTTATTTCACACCCTTCATTGTATACCATGTGTTGTACATTCCCTTTTCTACTCCTCCTTATTACTGTACACTGTGCTGTACAATCACTCTTCCACACCTCTTCAGGCTATCTTCTGTGCTGTACATTCCCTATTCCACACTGCCTAATTCTGTAATTTGTTCTATACATTTCGTCTTCCAAACCTCCTTATTCAGTACGCCGAACATTCCTAATTTCACCTCATTCTGTATGCTGAGCTGCACAGTCACAATGAATACCTCCTGATTCTGTACGCTGTGCTGTCCATACCCTATTCCACACCTAAACTTTCTGTACATTTCCCATTCCATATGACCTCATTCTGTACACTGTGCTGTATATTCCCTATTGCACTCCACATCATTCTGTACACTGTGCTGTACATTCCCTATCCCACACAACCTCATTCTGTATGCTGGGCTGCACATTCTATTTCCCACAGCACCTTATTCTGTACACTGTGCTATACCTTCCTTATTCCACCCTCCCTAATTCTGTACACTGCACTGTACATTCCTTTTTCCGCAGTACCTAATTCTGTACACCAGGCTCTATGTCCTCTACATTTTGTAGGCAAGGCTGTAAATTTCTTATACCACATTACTTCATTCTATATGCTGCGCCATTTATTTTTAATTTGGTTCTATTTCCGACAAGGCAGAAAGTTCCCAATTGTATCCCTTATATTCCCCTCACTGACCCCAATTTTATGACTTATATACTCACCATGATAACTATGATGGGACTTATTTTATACCACTGACACCAATAAAATTATGTATTTTATTCCCACTGACACCAATAATGGGCAATTTTTACTCCCTCTCTCTCCATAATGTACCCTGAGGCCCTGACATGTATTAAACCAACTGCGTGCCTTAGAGTTAACAATGAATTTCTACTTTTGACTTGCATAGAGGAACACGACAGGGATGACCCTAACACCATTACTGTTCTCCCTAGAAATTGAGCATCTGGCAGCAACTATTAGAAGGGATCCCAATATAGTTGGCTTCGGGGGGGGGGGAGTAGTTTTATATGCCGATGATGCCCTCCTGTTCCTGGGTGATACTTCCAATTCCATCACTAATCCGATGACACCTATTGCTAAATTCGGATCCTTTTCTGGCTTCTTTTACCTCTGGATCCTTTGGGATCTCCTTTGCGTTCAATTGCAGCACAGATCCGGGTGGTAGACACATTCCGCTATTTGGAAATAAATATCCATCCAAATCTAGAAATGTATGTAAAGTTGAATATGAACCCTTTGTTACACGAATGTAAAAAAACTACTAGCTGGATAAAACTGCGATTATCGGTGGTTGGATGATGCAATTTGATAAAAATAATTTGGGGCCCTCAAATTCTTTATGCCCTCCATAATGCCCCTACTTGGATCCCTATCCATGTATTTAAAAAATGTCATACAAAATTTTGTGTTCTGATATGGAGGAAACAAACCCCTCGTATTAAGCTTGAAATATTGCAGAAACCAAAAGATGCAGGTGGACTGGCGGTACCCAATCCACTCTATTACTAAATGGTGGCACAACTACAGCATCTCACAGCATGACATAATCCCAATTTTTAAGATCCTATTAAACATATCCTTGCAACCGTACTATCTAAAAACTGATTGATTGTCTGAAAGCTGTGGAATTTGGAGAACTATCTCAATACCCTACTTTAGCCTTAATAGATAAAGTCTGATGTAAAGCCAAACAACACTTCCACTACCAGGGATTTACCATTTTTACACACATGTTTAATAATAGTCACTACTCTGAGCTCCAGAAACTACAGGGACTCAATACCTGGTCCTCCTATGGTTGTACTTACATTCCACAACTCTACCAAGGGCATCTATTAAAAGACTTCAATACACTGCGAGAGGAATATGGTTTGCCAGACATAGACTGGGTGGAAGGAACCGTGCATTCGGCTAAGGCTCGCCATTTCCTAAATGTCTTACAGGGCAATTTCATGGGTCAGATGGTAATTGCACCAACAAGGAACAATGCGTTACTAGACCTACTGATTACTAATAATACAGAACTGATCGCGGATGTAGAAATATGGGGCAATTTAGGAAACAGCGACCACAGGTCAATTAGTTTCAGTATAAATCACACAAATAGGCAACATAAGGGGAATACAAAGACACTGAATTTCAAAAGAGCCAACTTCCATAAACTACACTCCTTGCTAAAAGATATTAAATGGGATAAAATCCTAGGAACAAAGAACATGGAGGAAAAATGGGTGTGCTTTAAGAGCATAATAAACAAGGGTATTAGCCAGTGCATCATAAAAGTGCTAGTAAAACTCCTGGGTGGCTTAAATCCATCGTGAAAATGCATATAAAAGCAAAGGAGAAGGCCTTCAAAAATACAAGGCTGAGGGATAATTGTCAGAATTCCAACTTTACAATTGTGTATTTTTTCAACCTCACCCACTATGTAACATATTTTATAAATACTTACAACTCAGGCACGCCATTTCCTTCCAATCTAGGGTATCTACCTGGGTATTAGTTGAGCCTAATTGGTAAAACAATTGGTAACTTCATCTTCTTTTGAAAAGGACAAGTTTAATCCCTGTACAACAATTCCCTTCTGTCTCAAGTCTCCAAATCTATGTATCTCAAGTGTAGAACTTAATGGTCGGAGGACCTAGGATATATTTCAGACGAGGAATGGTCCACTATCCTTGACAATGCACCTATGGTTTCTTTATCCGCAGCCCAAAAGCTCACTCAGCTCTTCATTATACACTGCACCTATCATATACCTCATAAACTACATGCTTGGCATAGAAGAGATACTCCTCTGTGCCTGAGATGTGCAGTGGAAAATGGTACTCTCCTTCACATGTTGTAGAAGTGTCTGAAATTGGTGCGATATTTGACAAAGGTGATTGATTCTATTAATAAGATATGGAATCTTACCCTCAAGCTAGATCCTGTACTGGGATGGCTAGATGAGTAACTATACACACCCCACGCGTATGCAGCTATTAATAGAATTCTAATTATTGCCCGGAAACTTATAGCACAGAAGTGGCTTTTGACCACACCTCCCTCTCATGCAGATTGTGTTAGTGCTGTTAATGCAGTTCTGCTAAGGGAAAAACAAGTCTACCAGCATTGGGGTAGTCCAACAAAATTTGAACAAAAATGGGATGCCTGGCTAGATACTCTCGGGCTGGCCCCATTACAACTAGTATAAAAAAGGATCCTTGGTAGGAGAGTCTCCTCGGGTTCAGTGTAAAACAATGATAGGTGATATGGATTAACCCAGTGTTTCTCAACTCCAGTCCTCAAGGCGCCCCGACAGGTCATGTTTTCAGGATTTCCCTCAGATGAAATGGCTGTGGTAATCACTAAGGCAGTGAAACTGATCAAATCACCTGTGAAAAATAATGGGGAGCCTGAAAACATGACCTGTTGGGGTGCCTTGAGGACTGGAGTTGAGAAACCCTGGATTAACCTACTGTGAGATATTATCCCTTAACATATTTCTCAGCTTTGTGATATATTACCACCGTATAACCTGGACATGCAGAGGTTTATTTTGTTTAGTTTTTGTTTTTTGCTTGTTATTTTATTAAAAACTGTAAAGTACACAGTGGTTAACTGCAGTGTACACCTTTTTATCCCCCCCCCTTTTTTTTCCCTACAAGGTTACCAAGCCTTGGTTGGTCCGAGGAGAGGAAAAGGGGAGAGAAAGAGGAACTGAGGTTCTTATACCTACCACTTATATTGCTAGAAATGTATACTGTATCTTGACTTTTTTCAGATACTTTCATTTTTGTAGTCCTATGTATGCAGTATGTATAATTACTTACAAACCTGTTTATTATTCATATCTTTATTGCATATGATTTTGTTGCAGTTATATTGTCTGACATGTATAACTTTGTGCACAAATTCGATCCCTTGATCTCTCAATCTGTATCTTTGAAAATCCTAATAAAAATAATCCGATTAAAAAAAAACCATGGCAAATTAGGGGGAAAGATGTGACACTACAAGCTATATGCTGTAAAGCCACACCTACTGTATTGGCCATAACCTCATGCACTTGGCAGGCAGTGCCCTTTGTACTCTTAATTTTTTTTTTTTTTTTTTGCGCCCCTCCTAATTATTTTTAAAGCATATCTATGATCAAACAGTAAAATAATTTCTAACCTACTACTATTAATCTGATCAATCTTGACGTTTGTGAAGATTCCCACATATTTACTTCCTTGAACTCAGTGACAAGCATTCACTATGCCCTGTAAAAGCTGAAATCATTGACGTTTCTGATATTTTACATTATTATGCCCAGTGAACAACATCCAAGCTATATATAACACCAAATTAACCGATGACAGGAAAATAACATACATTGTACACACTAATTGGTCAAACAAGTGTGGCTGAGTAAGATGAGGATGATGACCAAGGTTGAAACCATTGTATTACCCAGTCAGGGCCAGTCCTACCACTAGGCAGACTAGGCAGCCGCCTGGGGGTGCACTGCTGCCTAGGGACGCAGCCACGGCTCCTGGGTCCCCTCTAGAGGATTGGTTCCCTCCTGGCAGGTGGTGGCACGGCATGGAGTGTCAATGCTAAGGAGCAGGAGGCAGCTCCTGCGATTCCATCTGGCTGGCTGCAGAGTTGTTGGGCAGGGAGAAGGACCAGGCAGATCCCCCGTTCCCAGGTGCCAGGTGTGTGCTTAGTCCTCCACTCCTTCGGGTCACAAAGGGGTCTGGCAAGAGCAGCTTCTTATTTTGTAAAAAAATTAAAATAAATAATTGTGTACGCGCTAGGTAAAAATAACGTGATAAAAGTATAGATAACACCTAAAATAATATCGTAGCGAAAAATCTATAAATCACGTTAAAAATAAAAATAATAATATTCAGTGCCATTAATCAGTGCCATTCATTAATGAAAACCAGTGAATATAAATATATAAATTATATATAAATTATCTGTAAATCACGTTAAAAGTATTCAATAGTAATCAGTGCCATTCATTTATGAAAAACAGTGAATAAATATATATAAATATAACATGCGACATACAAAACGTGAAAAAATCCAGGTGATGATAAAAATTTTTTTGAAATGTCCAAAAATAATAAAAAAAAAAATGATATATAAAGTGCAGGCATTAGTGTCCAAATAAATTATATATAGGCATTCCTCGTGTTCTTCCTATATGGTGTGCAAATACGGCATGCTTTGGTGCCCTCCAGTGACCCCCAATAGCTCATGCGCTCACCTCTGAGCGTGTGACACAGTGATTAAACAGTGTCTATACACGCAGTAGAGCCACTCCTGGGCTCATATGGGATCTGTTGGGAATGATCTGCACCTCTCTCAGATAATCATCAATGGTAACATATGTGGGAAAGAAAGAAACTCCATAGTGTAATACCATCAAAAGTTTATTAAAATTAAAACCACTTTCCTCCAGGAGGGTACTCACAAGGTATGGGTGCGTCAGTGCACCATCCTATCCCCCAGATGAAGGCACGCTATCCCTGTGCCGAAGACGCGTAGGGGAGGGGCAGGACGGAGCTACACAGACAAGCAGAGGATTATATACCACACCGCACGCCAGATGTTTGTTCCTGTATCCCTGTGTATTATACTATGGATAGGATGGTGCACTGACGCACCCATACCTTGTGAGTACCCTCCTGGAGGGAAGTGGTTTTAATTTTAATAAATTTTTGATGGTATTACACTATGGAGTTTCTTTCTTTCCCACATATGTTACCATTGATGATTATCTGAGAGAGGTGCAGATCATTCCCAACAGATCCCATATGAGCCCAGGAGTGGCTCTACTGCGTGTATAGACACTGTTTAATCACTGTGTCACACGCTCAGAGGTGAGCGCATGAGCTATTGGGGGTCACTGGAGGGCACCAAAGCATGCCGTATTTGCACACCATATAGGAAGAACACGAGGAATGCCTATATATAATTTATTTGGACACTAATGCCTGCACTTTATATATCATTTTTTTAAATTATTTTTGAACATTTAAAATTTTTTTTTATCATCACCTGGATTTTTTCACGTTTTGCATGTCGCATGTTATATTTATATATATTTATTCACTGTTTTTCATAAATGAATGGCACTGATTACTATTGAATACTTTTAATGTGATTTACAGATAATTTATATATAATTTATATATTTATATTCACTGGTTTTCATTAATGAATGGCACTGATTAATGGCACTGAATATTATTATTTTTATTTTTAACGTGATTTATAGATTTTTCGCTACGATATTATTTTAGGTGTTATCTATACTTTTATCACGTTATTTTTACCTAGCGCATACACAATTATTTATTTTAATTTTGTCACATACACGATATGAAACGTGGATAGTGTGTGCAGCTGATTGAAGTATTTGGATTCACTTTATAGGCATTAATCCATTTGTGGCTCACAAGATCTTTATGCAATTATCGATTAGCTTCTTATTTTGTCTCTGGCTGCAATACCCGTCGATTAGCCCCATAGGGCAGGCAGCCTGTAAGGACTCTCTCTGAAGCCTGTAAATTCTCCCGGGGCTGATCGGGATGGTGGGTGGGGTGGGGGTATGGCTGACTCCCACATACATTGGCAGAAAATGCACTGGACTGCACTGGAAGGAGGTGCCGAGATGGCAGCCCAGGCAATCTTCACCTGTAGCCATGAGGTGAGTAACTGAAATTTTCCCCTGCAGGAGTTCCTTCTGTCTATATTCAGCTCCCTAACCTGCACACAAACAGCAGGGAACTGCTCCCAGGGGTGCAACTTCATAATGCCCCCAGCACATACTGCACTGCCCCCAGTACATACTGCCCCCACCACATACTGCACTGCCTCCAGCACATACTGCCCCCACTACATACTGCCCCCCACCACATACTGCCCCCAGTACATACTGCACTGCCCCCAGCACATACTGCCCCCACTGCATACTGCCCCCACTGCATACTGCCCCCAGTACATACTGCCCCCCAGTACATACTGCCCCTACCACATACTGCCTCCCAGTATATCCTTCTATCACCACATACGGCCTCCTGTACATACTGCTATCACCACACACTGCCCCCACTAACAGAGTTAACATTGGTAAGGAGGTGAGAAAGTATCCCTGTACAGGCTTCCAGCACTGCACCTCCAACCTCCACCTGTCATCTCTAACATGTCACCAATCCTAAAATCTCATCACCTCCATCAAAATTATTTCTGAAATTCTCTAAGATTTTTATTGTGATGCTGGAGGACACAGGCTGTAGACACCATCCCTTACTACCACTCCTATCTACGTTTTAACTCTGCCAGGATCGGTCATCTTGGCGTTGTCTGCGTTTACAAAATTATTTGATTATCAAGAATGTTTATTGAATGTCATATCGGCAAAAAAATTGGCACCTCTGTGTCTGGAAGCTGAATTGTCTGTGTTGCGTAGAGCAATTGTGTTTGCTGTAGAGGGGTCGATGATTATTATTTCTATATTATATTATTAGTGATCTGCTATAAATAGCCATATACCATAAAAAAGACCATATGTGACACAATGGTACAAGATTTAAACAGGATTACACTGTCAGCATTAAGTGGTCTGTACTGCATCTGATCTCACATTAGACCTAAATGCACTTATGTCCGTATGAGATGAGGTATGTAAGTGCATGATTATACATTGTCAGTGTTTACATTTCTCCAAAGTGTGGGTCTGTGGACCATGGCTAAAAAAAAAGGTGGAGATGCGCCACAAAAATCTCCACCCCCCGCCACCTCCATGGTATACATGGGCTGAAGTCAAGGGGATGGCAAAATCAGGTTTCGCCTAGGTTGTCAAAAATCCTTGCACCAGCCCTGTACCCAGTCCTCAAGATGTTCACATTTGATATGTAGTATTTATAACTTAATGATGCACATATATTCAGACAAATGTAGAGTATTCCCTCCCAGTCACACAGAACTTTCCTCCCTCCTTGTTTGGAGACATAGAATAGGCAGAGGGGCTTGGGAAGGAGGCTGTATTGCTCAGGAGAGTTAAAGTGAGGGACAAGGCTCAGAGAAAGATACCGTAGAGTTTCTGGGAACCTGTGTACAGGACTCAGGCCTGCTACAAAAGCTGCTGAAGAATACTAATGTTCGTATTGCCAGAGAATGCTGCTGGGGAAAAGAGAGGTGATAAATCATGTTCTGCAGTGATCAGAGAGAAAGGAGAGTTTTCCAGCAGTTCCAATTGTTCGAGACGTTTCACAGCACTCCCACATTTCCAATTTTCCTGCTGTTCCAGTGGTCTAGCTATTCCAATGTGATACTACTTAACAGTGCTCAGAGACTAATGCACTGGAAATCCAGAGCTACTGGGAGAAGATTACAGTAATCACGATCTCTGAACCATTAGGAGTGGTGAGAGGCCTCTTGACCACCATTTTTTTTAAATGAGCGCTCTACTATAGGATAAAGGTCCAAATTGTGGAAGACTGTTAATGACCACTGGCCAGTGGCTAGGCCCATTTATGTTGTTGGTCAGTCGGTTCCAAGTACAAGGTGAGTCTTAAAAATATCACTCAAACAGCCATGCTTTTGGAGCAAGGCTGTGGGTTACTATTATTATAATCAATACGTAAAAATGGAGACTTTGACTGCAACCCCTAAAGTAACCAAGGTAATATGACATGTCAAACAAGGCAACCTAAAATACTATTTTATTGAACATACAGTATTTAAAAAGTATTTAAAAATTAAAGCACATAAAAACCCTTGGCCAAGGAGTTTTTTACAGTAACATGCTGATGCCACAATGCCTCATGTGTAATGAATAATGTTATAGGTTCAATCAAATTCTGCCAGAATAATGTAAAAAAGTGCAAAAATATGTGCTGCAATGTCATGGAAACATAAAAGGAGTGATCTCCAGGCAGACATGGAGCCTATAATATATCCCACCTCAGTGTACAATAGGTATGAGCTTTGTGTTCGAGTCGAACCCATGTTCGACTCGAACACCATCTGTTCACCCGTTCGCCGAATTGCGAAAGATATGGGCCGTTCGCGCCAAATTCGTGTGGCGCGTCACGGCCCATAATTCACTGCGGCATCGCAGTGCATTGCTGGCTGATGATTGACCAAGCATGCACTATGACCCGCATGCTTGGCCAATCACAGCGCCGTCTGAACAGAGAGCCGTAATTGGCCAAAGCCAAGGAGGCTTTGGCCAATTATGGCTCAGGGGATTTAGCACACGCCCCACACTATATAAGGCCGCCTGCACGGCAGCCCTGTGTAGTGTGTGTTCCGGCGTTCATAGATAGAGAGAGAGAGAGACAGTGTCATTTGATTTGAGTTAGATAGATTAGGCAGAACAGTCAGTCAGTTAGCTGCACTTACAGTGTATTGTGTATATATATGCATCCCAGGTGTTGCATATATATATATATATATATATATATATATATATATATATATATATATATATATACACTGTATTCAGTTTAGCTAGATCCGTTCCTGTTATCTTCTTACTGACAGGCAGGCTTGTCTTGTTACAGTATTTACAGCTACCTGAAGAAAATTGCTGGTGTTCTTTTGATCCTATTAGTACCACAGTCAGGCAGCTAGACTATTTACAGTTAGTGCAGTGCGTCCTGCTCACAGTGTTCAGCTAAAACTACAAGTTAGTGGGGTGCGTCCTGCTCACAGTGTTCGGCTAAACCTACAAATTAGTGGGGTGCGTCCTGCTCACAGTGTTCAGCTAAACCTACAAGTTAGTGCGGTGCGTCCACCTCACAGTGTTCAGCTAAACCTACAAGTTAGTGCGGTGCATCCTGCTCACAGTGTTCAGCTAAAACTACAAGTTAGTGCGGTGCGTCCACCTCACAGTGTTCAGCTAAACCTAGAAGTTAGTGCGGTGCGTCCTGCTCACAGTGTTCAGCTAAAACTACAAGTTAGTGCTGTGCGTCCTCCTCACAGTGTTCAGCTAAACCTACAAGTTAGCGTAGTGAGACCACTGCACAGTGTTCATCTAAAGCTACAAGTTAGTGCAGTACGTCCTGCTCACAGTGTTCAGCTAGATCCGTTCCTGTTATCTTCTTACTGACAGGCAGGCTTGTCTTGTTACAGTATTTACAGCTACCTGAAGAAAATTGCTGGTGTTCTTTTGATCCTATTAGTACCACAGTCAGGCAGCTAGACTATTTACAGTTAGTGCAGTGCGTCCTGCTCACAGTGTTCAGCTAAAACTACAAGTTAGTGGGGTACGTCCACCTCACAGTGTTCAGCTAAACCTAGAAGTTAGTGCGGTGCGTCCTGCTCACAGTGTTCAGCTAAAACTACAAGTTAGTGCTGTGCGTCCTGCTCACAGTGTTCAGCTAAACCTACAAGTTAGTGTAGTGAGACCTCTGCACAGTGTTCATCTAAAGCTACAAGATAGTGCAGTGCGTCCTGCTCACAGTGTTCAGCTAGATCCGTTCCTGTTATATTCTTACTGACAGGCAGGCTTGTCTTGTTACAGTATTTACAGCTACCTGAAGAAAATTGCTGGTGTTCTTTTGATCCTATTAGTACCACAGTCAGGCAGCTAGACTATTTACAGTTAGTGCAGTGCGTCCTGCTCACAGTGTTCAGCTAAAACTACAAGTTAGTGGGGGACGTCCACCTCACAGTGTTCAGCTAAACCTACAAGTTATTGGGGTGTGTCCTGCTCACAGTGTTCAGCTAAACCTACAAGTTAGTGTGGTGCGTCCACCTCACAGTGTTCAGCTAAACCTACAAGTTAGTGTGGTGCGTCCTGCTCACAGTGTTCAGCTAAAACTACAAGTTAGTGCGGTGCATCCACCTCACAGTGTTCAGCTAAACCTAGAAGTTAGTGCGGTGTGTCCTGGTCACAGTGTTCAGCTAAAACTACAAGTTAGTGCTGTGCGTCCTCCTCACAGTGTTCAGCTAAACCTACAAGTTAGTGGGGTACGTCCACCTCACAGTGTTCAGCTAAACCTAGAAGTTAGTGCGGTGCGTCCTGCTCACAGTGTTCAGCTAAAACTACAAGTTAGTGCTGTGCGTCCTGCTCACAGTGTTCAGCTAAACCTACAAGTTAGTGTAGTGAGACCTCTGCACAGTGTTCATCTAAAGCTACAAGTTAGTGCAGTGCGTCCTGCTCACAGTGTTCAGCTAGATCCGTTCCTGTTATCTTCTTACTGACAGGCAGGCTTGTCTTGTTACAGTATTTACAGCTACCTGAAGAAAATTGCTGGTGTTCTTTTGATCCTATTAGTACCACAGTCAGGCAGCTAGACTATTTACAGTTAGTGCAGTGCGTCCTGCTCACAGTGTTCAGCTAAAACTACAAGTTAGTGGGGTACGTCCACCTCACAGTGTTCAGCTAAACCTACAAGTTATTGGGGTGCGTCCTGCTCACAGTGTTCAGCTAAACCTACAAGTTAGTGTGGTGCGTCCACCTCACAGTGTTCAGCTAAACCTACAAGTTAGTGTGGTGCGTCCTGCTCACAGTGTTCAGCTAAAACTACAAGTTAGTGCGGTGCGTCCACCTCACAGTGTTCAGCTAAACCTAGAAGTTAGTGCGGTGCGTCCTGGTCACAGTGTTCAGCTAAAACTACAAGTTAGTGCTGTGCGTCCTCCTCACAGTGTTCAGCTAAACCTACAAGTCAGCGTAGTGAGACCTCTGCACAGTGTTCATCTAAAGCTACAAGTTAGTGCAGTGCGTTCTGCTCACAGTGTTCAGCTAGATCCGTTCCTGTTATCTTCTTACTGACAGGCAGGCTTGTCTTGTTACAGTATTTACAGCTACCTGAAGAAAATTGCTGGTGTTCTTTTGATCCTATTAGTACCACAGTCAGGCAGCTAGACTATTTACAGTTAGTGCAGTGCGTCCTGCTCACAGTGTTCAGCTAAAACTACAAGTTAGTGGGGTACGTCCACCTCACAGTGTTCAGCTAAACCTAGAAGGTAGTGAGGTGCGTCCTGCTCACAGTGTTCAGCTAAAACTACAAGTTAGTGCTGTGCGTCCTGCTCAGTGTTCAGCTAAACCTACAAGTTAGTGTAGTGAGACCTCTGCACAGTGTTCATCTAAAGCTACAAGTTAGTGCAGTACATCCTGCTCACAGTGTTCAGCTAGATCCATTCCTGTTATCTTCTTACTGACAGGCAGGCTTGTCTTGTTACAGTATTTACAGCTACCTGAAGAAAATTGCTGGTGTTCTTTTGATCCTATTAGTACCACAGTCAGGCAGCTAGACTATTTACAGTTAGTGCAGTGCGTCCTGCTCACAGTGTTCAGCCAAAACTACAAGTTAGTGGGGTGCGTCCTGCTCACAGTGTTCAGCTAAACCTACAAGTTAGTGGGGTGCATCCTGCTCACAGTGTTCAGCTAAACCTACAAGTTAGTGGGGTGCGTTCACCTCACAGTGTTCAGCTAAACCTACAAGTTAGTGCGGTGCGTCCTGCTCACAGTGTACAGCTAAAACTACAAGTTAGCGCTGTGCGTCCTGCTCACAGTGTACAGCTAAATCTACAAGTTAGTGCTGTGCATCCTGCTCACAGTGTTCAGCTAAAACTACAAGTTAGTGTGGTGCGTCCACCTCACAGTGTTCAGCTAAAACTACAAGTTAGTGCGGTGCGTCTACCTCACAGTGTTTAGCTAAACCTACAAGTTAGTGCAGTGCATCCTGCTCACAGTGTTCAGCTAAAACTACAAGTTAGTGTGGTGCGTCCTCCTCACAGTGTCCAGCTAAACCTACAAGTTATTTTTTTGCGAGCTCTGCACAGTGTTCAGCTAAAGCTACCTGTAGAAGGTTGGTGGTGTTTTCCTGATCCTATCACTACCACAGGCAGCTAAAAAAGCTACAAGTTAGTTTTTTGCGAGCTCTGCACAGTGTTCAGCTAAAGCTACCTGTAGAAGGTTGGTGGTGTTCTCATACTACAGGCAGGCAGTTGATTTTGCTAGCTGCAGTATCAGTACATATATATATATATATATATATATATCCCAGCTTAGTGCAACTACAGGCCATTAGTATGTCTGGAAGGCCAAGAAGGAGAGGCAGACAGTCACAAGCCAATAAGAGAGGGCAAGCAGGCTCTGTGTCTAGTGCTGGTCGTGGAGACGGTGCATCCTCATCAGCACGTGGCCGTGGGACACGCTTGGCCTTTTTTTCAGAAGCTGGCCGTGTTGAGCCGCAACATGCGGAAGACTTGGTCGAGTGGATGACCAAGCTGTCCTCATCCTCCTCAACCTCTCTCACCCATGCCCAGGGTACTTTGTCTGGCAAAGCAGCGGCCTCTTCCCTTGGCTCAATGTCATCAGTGACTCCTTCCCTAGCCCCACCATGTCCTCCTGAGGAGTCCCTCGAACTGTTTGACCACAGTGTTGGGTATATGCTCCAGGAGGATGCCCAGCGTTTGGAAGGCTCTGATGATGATACTGAGCTCGATGAAGGCAGTAACGTGAGCATGGACAGAGGGGGTGCCCAAGAAGGACAGCAATCTGGCAGTCATGCTCCCCCTGCTGCAGCATACTGCCAGGTTTGCTCCAGTGATGAGGAGGGAAAGGATGATGAGGTCACTGACTCAACGCGGGTGCCTGATAGGAGAGAGGAGGAGGAAGAGGCGGCACATCACCAATGAGGCAGGATGCCCTCCAGGGGCCAGCCTAAGGGCAGCACCTTGACTGCATCACACCCCAAAGCTCCACATGTGCAGGGCGCTGCAGTCTCTGCGCGTTATTCAAAAAGTTCTTTGGTGTGGGCCTTTTTTGAGACGAGTGAATCAGATCGCACCTCTGCTATTTGCAACATATGTCTCAAGCGTATCTCGCGTGGCCAAAACATCTGCCACTTGGGTACCACATGCTTGACCAGACATATGTTGACCTGCCATGCAGTTCGTTGGCAAGCGTATCTAAAAGACCCACACCAAAGAACAAAGAGGACCTCTCCTTGCTCCTCATCAGCTGAGATCTCCAACTCCACTATACCTTCAGTCCTCTCTGAGACCTGCACTGAGAGGAATGAAGGTGTAGAATTAGGTGTGTCACAGCCAAATACTTGTGGGCAATCTGCTTTTGGTACACCGACGTCAGATTGTACCAGGCAAATTTCCCTGCCCCAGCTGCTGCACCGCTGAAAGAAGTTTGCTCCCAGCCATCCACATGCCCAGCGGTTGAATGCTAGCTTGGCAAAATTGCTAGCACTTCAACTGCTGCCTTTTCAGTTGGTAGACTCTGCCCCCTTCCGTGAGTTTGTGGAATGTGCGGTTCCTCAGTGGCAGGTACCCAAACGCCACTTTTTCTCATGGAAGGCGATTCCGGCTCTCTACCGGCATGTGGAAGGCAAAGTCCATGCCTCGCTGGACAGGGCGGTCAGTGGTAAGGTGCATATTACCGCTGACTCATGGTCCAGCAGGCATGGACAGGGACGTTACCTAAGTTTCAGGGCACATTGGGCGACTCTGCTGGCAGCTGGGAAGGATGCAGGACAAGGTGCAGTAGTGTTGGAGGTTGTTCCGCCACCACGCCTCCAAAATGCTAATGATTGTGACACACCTCTCTCCTCCACCCCCTCCTCTTCTTCTTCCTCCATGGCCTCTTCCTGTGCTTTGTCCTCAGAACCAGCGGTGCTCTGTAGCCGTTCAAGGGGCTACACAAGTACGCAGGCCAAAAGATGCCATGCGGTGCTTGAGCTGGTGTGCTTGGGGGACAGGAGCTACACTGGGGCAGAGGTTCTGTCAGCTCTGCAGGGGCAGGTTCAGAGGTGGTTGACGCCACGCCAACTTAAGGCAGGAATGGTGGTTTGTGACAATGGCACCAACCTCCTCTCTGCCCTCCGACAGGGACAAATGACCCATGTGCCCTGTTTGGCTCACGTCCTTAACTTGGTGGTGCAGCGGTTCAGGATGTCCTGAGGCAGGCCAGGAAAGTCTGTGTGCATTTCCGACGGTCATATAATGCCAGTGCTCGGCTGACGGACCTCCAAAAGGAGTTTAACCTGCCCAAGAACCGCCTAATCTGTGACATGCCCACCAGGTGGAACTCAACATTGGCCATGCTGCAGCGGCTGCACACACAGCAGAGGGCCATCAATGAGTACCTGTGCGACTATGGCACCAGGACAGGGTCAGGGGAGCTTGTTTTTTTTCCCACGCCAGTGGGCCATGATCAGGGATGCATGCACTGTCCTGTCACCATTTGAGGAGGCCACGAGGATGATGAGCAGTGACAGTGCATGCATCAGTGACACTGTCCCCCTTGTCCACCTATTGGAGCACACGCTGTGTGGAATAATGGACAGGGCACTTGAGGCAGAACAGAGGCAGGAAGAGGAGGACTTCCTTAGCTCTCAAGGCCCCCTTTATCCAGACAGTGTTCCTGCGTGCCCGCCGATCACGGAGGAGGAGGAGGAGGAGGAGGAAGATTGTGTCAGTATGGAGGTGGAGCCTGACACTCAGCATCAGCAGCAGTCTTTAAGGGATCAGTCCCAAGAAACACATGGACTTGTACGTGGCTGGGAGGAGGTGGCTGCGAACCATGTCGTCCTTAGTGACCCAGAGGACTCTGGACCGAATGCCTCAGCAAACCTACGCTGCATGGCCTCCCTGATCCTGCAAAGCCTGCGTAAGGATCCTCGTATTCGTGGTATCAAGGAGAAGGACCAATACTGGCTGGCAACCCTCCTTGATCCACGTTACAAGGGTAAGGTTGCGGACCTTATCTTGCCATCGCAGAGGGAGCAGAGGATGAAACATCTTCGGGAGGCCTTGCAGAAAGGTCTGTGCAACGCGTTCCCAGAGACTGGGAGGTTACAAACTCCTGTTTCTGGACAACATGTTGCTGAGGCTTCGGTCAGTCAAAGAAGGAGCGGTGGAGAAGGTGGCTGTCTGACCGATGCGTTCAGACTATTTTTTGGTCCGCAGCCCCAAGGTATGATCGGTTCCAGCAACCATCGCCAGCGTCTGTTTTACATGGTGCAGGAATACCTAGGGGCAAGATCTGACTTAGACACCTTTCCCACCGAAAATCCTCTGGGTTACTGGGTCTTGAGGATGGATCACTGGCCAGAGCTTGCACAGTATGCAATTGAGCTACTGGCCTGTCCTGCATCCAGCGTTTTTTCGGAACGCACATTCAGTGCTGCTGGAGGCTTTGTAACCGATCACAGGGTGCGTCTGTCCACCGACTCGGTCGATCGACTGACCTTCATAAAAATGAATCAGTCTTGGATCACCACCAGCTACCAAGCACCTGATGCTGATGTAACCGAATAATTTTTTTTGAAATCTCAGATCCCTTCAAAGACTGCCTATGCTGATGCTGAGTGACTATCCCTGAGTAATTATCCTCTTCCTCCTCAATCATCACGCTGATAGCTTGTAAGAACATTTTTTGTTCTGGGTGCCACCACCAGTGCCTAAGGCCCAATTTTTCAGCCCCTGTTTAACAGGGGCGTGTAATTACAATTTTTGATGCAATACTTTGCAGCAGGGCTCATTTCTGCGTTCCAACTACAGTATCTGTGAGAGGTTGCAGTGTTGTGGCACCAGCACCAGTGCCTAAGGCCCAATTTTTCAGCCCCTGTTTAACAGGGGCGTGTAATTACAATTCTTGATCTAATATTTCACAGCAGGGCCCATTTCTGCACCCACCAAGAGCGAGTGAGGACTTACAGTGTTGTGGCACCACCACCACCAAAGGCCCAATTTTTCTGCCCTTGTTCAACAGGGGCATGTAATTACAATTCTTGATCTAATATTTCACAGCAGGGCCCATTTCTGCACCCACCAAGAGTGAGTGAGGACTTACAGTTTTGTGGCACCAGCACCACCACCACCACCACCAAAGGCCCAATTTTTCTGCCCTTGTTCAACAGGGGCATGTAATTACAATTCTTGATCTAATATTTCACAGCAGGGCCCTGTGAGGGCTTACAGTGTTGTGGCCACAACAACACCTAAGGACCAAATTTCTGCTGAGTATATAGGGCAGGCCCCTACTTTCAAACATCTAACTTACAAACGACTCCTACTTGCAAACGGAAGAAGATAACAGGAAGTGAGATGAAATCTACCCCTAGGAAGTAAAATTCTCTCCTGTAAGAGTTAATATGGGAAAAACATTTCTCCTTTCCACTGATGCTTTCCAATCCTTGTTCCACAAAAAACCCCAAATTTTCAGAAAACATTTGTCATTGGGACAAAAAGTGAGGTGAAATCTTCTGAAGAGGAGGAAAGACAGCAAAACAAATGTCACAGGGGTGATAACCTTTCCCTATGTTTTCCAAAAAGCTTAAAAAAGATTTTTTGGCTGGAGCTAAACACGTTAAAAATGTACCCGTTAAAAATTACAAACAGATTCTACTTAACAACAAACCTACAGTCCCTGTCTTGTTTGCACCGCCTGTATACTGCTGTTCAGAGTATATAGGGCCTGGTGGCCCCACACCTTTCCTTATTTTAATTTGGGTGCGGGGTTCCCCTTAATATCCATACAAGACCCAAAGGGCCTGGTAATGGTCTGGGGGGTACCCATGCCGTTTGTCTCACTGATTTTCATCCATATTGCCAGGTCCCGACATTACATTAAACCCGCAAGCAGTTTTAAATGAGATTTTTTCCTTTAAAAATGACATTTTGTGCAGGGACTGTTCTAAACACGGGAAACACGCGCCACTTTACAGGCATACTATAGACACACCCCAGGTACGATATTTAAAGGAATATTTCACTTTTTTTTTTTACTTTAAGCATCATTAAAATCACTGCTCCCGAAAAAACGGCCGTTTTTAAAAGTTTTTTTTGCATTGATACAAGTCCCCTGGGGTAGGACCCGGGTCCCCAAACCCTTTTTAGAACAATACCATGCAAATTAGCCTTTAAAATGAGCACTTTTGATTTCGAACGTTTGAGTCCCATAGACGTCAATGGGGTTCTAACGTTCGTGCAAATTTTCGGTCCGTTCGCAGGTTCTGGTGTTCGGCTCATCCCTAGTGTACAATACTCCAAATTTTCTACACAAAGGATAGAAGTGGCAATATGGGCTGTAGTATATGATAGTATACTCCCGAGGAGCAAACGAGGTAAAAGTCCACCAGAAGCAGATGTGGTATTTTGTACCTACAATCTTGTACAATTGTGCACATATATTCTGAAAAATGGTTCTGTATGATTTCTACATTATTCTAATTGGTTAATTATTATTATTATTATTATTATTATTATTAATAATTGTTATAGTAATTGGTCAAACAAATGTGGCTAATTATGATGAGTATGAGGACCAGAGCAGAAATCATTGTATTACCCAATCCTTAATATGTTGACATTAGTTACGTAGAGTTTAACAATGTTTAGAGAAATATTGTGCTCTTCAACAGTACCCACATTTTTTTCATCTGAAATACCAACCTCTAATCCCTTTGTAATATCTTTAAAACTGCAGTTTAGATTATTTTTTTTCTCAGATACTGCAGCAGGAACCTTACCTGTAATGAAGTGTGCTCTATGTTTGGCTAGCTGTCGCATAGTGTAGAACTGTTCTCCTTACTGCCACCAATTCCTTTCCACAACGCTGATCTTCCAGCACTGATGGGGTTAATATCAGCTGCTTCGAGTGTGAAAGAGTTCCACAACTACAGGACAAATTAATTTAACTTCTCCAATCATAGAAGACTTGGCAATCTGGGAAAGAATGCTTTAAGTTCTATGAATAAAGAAGGCAGGTGAAAGGGGCAGGTAATGCCGCGTACACACGAGCGGACTTTACGGCAGACTTTGTCCTGCGGACTTTTCGACGGACTTTACGATGGACTTTCCTAATGAACGGACTTGCCTACACACGATCAACCAAAGTCCGACGGATTCGTACGTGATGACGTACGACCGGACAAAAACAAGGAAGTTCATAGCCAGTAGCCAATAGCTGCCCTAGCGTCGGTTCTTGTCTGTCCGACGGATTCGTACGTGATGACG
This sequence comes from Aquarana catesbeiana, assembly GCF_042186555.1. NCBI lineage: Eukaryota > Metazoa > Chordata > Amphibia > Anura > Ranidae > Aquarana > Aquarana catesbeiana. Next base: position 245,083,475 of record NC_133325.1, on the reverse strand, counting down.
TACGACCGGACTAAAACAAGGAAGTTCATAGCCAGTAGCCAATAGCTGCCCTAGCGTCGGTTCTTGTCTGTCGGACTAGCATACAGACGAGTGGACTTTTCAACTGGACTCGAGTCCGTCGAAAAGATTTGAAACATGTTTCATTTCTAGGTCCGTCGAACTTTTGGGGAAAAAAAGTCCGCTGGAGCCCACACACGATCGAATTGTCCGACGGACTCCGGTCCGCCAAACCAAGTATGCCGTAAAGTCCCGTCGTGTGTACGCGGCATAAGTGGTGCAACTCTTTCAAACTCACTGTGACTGATGTTAACTCCTGAAAAATTAGCAGTGGGTAGTACCAAGCGGTATTAAACATCAGCTTTTATTACTGGCTTAGTTACCTCTCATTTTACTGTTTTGTGACATTTTATTGCACTATCCTTTGTTTCAAATGGGAAGATTTGGATTCAAATTAAAAAAGTTTTTGTGGCACACAAGCTGAATCAGGGATGACATCATAAACAAATTATTTGCTGATATCCCTCTCTGTGTTCATTAAAATAAGAGATTCTGTAGGATTCATCATCATTACTCGTCCGGAAGTGAGTGGTTCCCAAATAAATGATACCAATGTTACTGTGCTAAAGGGTCTAGTTTGTTAAATTTTAGTCAGTCAGATTACTTTAGGCTTTTCTTGTTCTCTTACTAAAAAAGATGGCCACACAAATCCCAGCATTACCAGTCCAGAAGTGAAGTCATCCTCAAAAATTAGACCATTCTAATGCCGCGTACACACAGTTGGATTTTCCGATGGGAAATGTTTGATGTGAGCTTGTTGTCAGGAAATTACGACCGTGTGTAGGCTCCATCGGACATTTTCCGTCGGAATTTTCTGACTCAATCTGGATCTGGATCTCAAATTTCCCGACAACAAAATCTGTTGTCGGAAATTCCGATCGTGTGTACACAATTCCGACGCACAAAATTCCACGCATGCTTGGAATCAAGCAGAAGAGCCGCACTAGCTATTGAACTTAATTTTTCTTGGCTCGTCGTACGTGTTGTATGTCACCGTGTTCTTGACGCTTGGAATTTCCAACAAGATTTGTGTGATCGTGTGTATGCAAGTCAAGTTTGAGCCAACATCCGAAAAAAAACATGGATTTTGTTGTCGGAATGTGCGATTGTGTGTACGCGGCATTACTGTGTCCCAAGATAGTGTGTTTTAATTTCTGATTACTGATCAGAAATGGTGACTGACCCACAAATGAATTATACCATCCTTATTGTGCCACTTTTTTTGTAATTTTTAGTCTGCCCAAAAAATTTAAAAATAATACCTAGTGGGGGGACCATAATTGTTAGCTGAAATTGTACCTGTCATTCCTATCAATGTCATGCCTGCCTCTCTGTGCCAATTATTCCATCCCTAGGATTCCCAGCCACATCATTCCCCTCAATTCTCCCAGTGCACTGGCTTTCAGAAAATTAGTGACTTGATTGATGGATGCCAGCTGGGTGCTTGCCTCCATCCCTCTTTCGCTTTGCCTGCGTTCTGCATATGCATAGGGCAAAAGTAAACTTTATGCCCTTGGAAAAGAAATACGTTAGTAGCAATTGATAATGGTGGCATATGGTGTGCTTTAAGGATGCCTAAGTTTGTAGTTGTTCTGCAAAAAAGCATCTGTGCCACAAATGCCTTAAGCTTTAACATAGAAGAACCTGTGTAAAAATGATTCAGAAGATGCAGAAAGCATATCTGAAGGTGAAGCAATTGATTCCAAACTTACAGATGTCAAAGGCATATCCAGATACTGCATATGTGAAAAAAGGCACATAAAGTAACTGTTCCTACAGCTGTTAAAGCTGTTGCCCTTTTGTTCATCTGCATTAGGAGATACTAGGGGCTGCAAAAGGCATAAAAGTACTTGCCATTGAGTATTTTTGTAGCCGGTACCCTCTTGTTCACCTGCAGTAAGATAAAGTGGTGGGTTTCCCTAAATTGTAAGTTACCCTTTACAGAAAATCTGTAAAGGTGACCTAACATCAGACACTCTCCCCACCCCCCTGGTGCCTGCTGTACTTACCTCCCATGAACCTAAGCTGCTTTCTCTCCTCTCCTTCCAGTGCTGCCAGTATGGACCAGATGGATTCTGATTTCCTTAGTACTGTTCATGTGACAGTGCTGACCAATTAGAATCTGTTTGGTCTGTACTGACAGCGCTGAATGGAAGGAAAGGATCTGGTATTTCAAATCCCTTGACCGCTGGAGTGGCTTTCGGGAGCCTTGAGAACTCAGGATTGTGGGTAGTAAGTACAGCGGGGATCGGGGGGGGTGGGGGTGGGAAATGGATTTTCTTGAAGTCAGTTTACACCATAGAAATGCAGTCCAGCTACATTCCAGATGCTTTTCTGCATGTGCGTTCTTCGCGCGTTTTTGTTGCGTTATTGAAGTGTTTTTAGTGCGTTTTTGATGCAGTCCAGTGCATTCCCCCCCCCCCCCCCCGTTTTCTTAAAGGTGTAATATAGAGAAGCATATTGTTTTGTGTATTGCATATTGATAGTTTTTGTGTAATGCATTGTTTATTTATAGAGGTATAAGTTGCTCATGTCCTATTTGGCATATATGTGACTGCAGCATTCACAGATTATTTGCACTAGCACATATTTATTTAACCACTTCTGGACCGCCTTCCGCACATTTACTGTGGCAAGGCGGCCCGGCTGTGCAAAGTGACATACCTGTACGTTGCTTCGTGCAGTAGCCTTGCGTGCACTGATTGGACAGAGGGAAAGCCAGTCTGCAGATCCGGCGGACACGATGTCCGTCGGCCACCCGCGATCGTTCCCCAGAGAGGCAAAACAGCGATCTGTAAACAAGGCAGAATGCCATTCTGACAGGGGAGAATGTAGAGATCTTGTGTTCCTGCTAAGCGGGAACACGGATCTCTGTGTTCCCCCAATCAGAGCAATCCTCACACAGTTAGTAAGCACCTCCTAGGGACACACTTAACCCTTTGATCTCCCCTGGTGTTAACCCCTTTTTGCCAATGTCATTAGTACAGTAACAGTGTGTATTTTTAGTACTGAGCACTGTATTAGTGTCACTGGTCTCCAAAAAAGTGTCAAAAGTCTCAGTTAGGTGTCCGATTTTCCGCTGCAAAGTCGCAGTCCCACAAAAAATCGCTGATCCCCGCCATTGCTAGTATAAAACAAAAAAAAAAAAATCAATAAAAATACTCCATAGTTTGCAGACACTATAATCAATATACACTTATTGGGATTTTTTTTTTTTTTACCAAAAGTATTTAGCAGAACACATATAGTGGCCCAAATTGATGAAGAAATTCGATTTTTTCAATTTATTTATTGGATATGTATTATAGCAGAAAGTAAAAAATGTTGTTTTTTTGTTTTTTTTTCAAAATTGACGCTCTTTTTTGTTTATAGCACAAAAAATAAAAACTGCAGAGGTGATCAGATGCCACCAAAAGAGATAGAGCCACTTGCCTTGGCCCTCAGACAGGGGCATCCAAGTTGGTACTATTCATGATAAATTGGCCATGTATTCAGATGATCTTATTCTATTTTTAAAAGTCCCTGGCCCTTCTCTTTGTGAGACCCTGCGTATTCTCTCCAGTTTCACTGAATGCTCTGGCCTCAAGGTTAATTGGGACGAATCTCAAATATTACCAATTGATGATGCAGCTAAGTCTCTAGCAGATCCCAACCTCCCTTTACTATGGACCAACAAAATGAAATACCTTGGTATTTACATTTCATCATCCTCTTCCGATTCCTATACATTAAATCTAGCCCCATTGATACAAACTATGAAGAATAGACTAATGCCGCGTACACACAAGCGGAATTTCTGTCAGAAAAAACTTGGATGGTTTTTCCGATGGAATTCCGCTCAAGCTTGCCTTGCATGCACACGGTCACACAAAAGTTCTCGGAACTTTCGACCGTCAAGAATGCGGTGACATACAACACTACGATGAGCCGAGAAAATGAAGTTCAATGCTTCTGAGCATGCGTCAAATTGTTTCCGAGCATGCGTGATTTTTTGCGTGTCCGAATTGCATACAGACGAATGCATTTTCGGATAGGAACTTTTCCCAACCGAAAAATAGAGAACATGCTCTCAATCTTTTGCTGGCTGGAATTCTGCCAACAAAAGTCCAATGGAGCATACACATGGTCGCATTTTCCGACCAAAAGCTCACATCCGACTTTTGCTGTCGGCATTTCCGATCGTGTGTACGTGGCATAAGGTTGTGGCCTCATCTCCCCTTATCCCTGATCGGGCAAATCAATTTATTTCAGATGAAACTTTTGCCTGTATTTCTGTATGTTCTCAGACATTCCCCAGTATGGCTACCCAAAAGAGTGTTTTGCCTCAATATTACCACTTTGACCTCCTTTCTGTGGGACCAGGGTCACCCTAGATTTAAGTTGATGGTATTGCAAAGACCCTGGGGGGAAGGAGGTCTGGCTTGTCTTGACCTCCATAAATATTTCCTGACTGCTATATTGTCGCACGCACATAATTGGTTAATTTCCTATGAGTCCAATTCGGCTGTGGTGCTGCTTGGGTTCTTACGAGGCGTTGCGGAACCTGATCTATCATGGGCCCTGTGCACCTTTTTCCCTGACGATGGCTATGAAGGCTGTTGTGAAAGCATGGCTAGTAGCTCATTCTCTGTGCCCTGTACCCCCTGGACATATTTCCCTACATAATCCTCTTTGGTTTAATCCGAAGCTGTCAGAATTTATCTTAATACCTGATCCCAGTCTGTGGGCATTCAAAGGTATTAAATATGTGGACCAAATATGTTCTCGGGGCCAATTACAAACCTTTGATGAACTAAAACAGAAATACAACCTCCTTAACTCACACTTTTTCGGTTTCTGCAACTTAGGCATGCCTTCAATACTTAATTTGAGCATTCCCAAGTGGCCCTATATACATCGACTCTAGAAGATTTGCTAAGGGATGAATCTATGTCCAAGCCCTTGTCCAGCATTTATAACATTACTGCCCAACGTGCACATGGGACTAGAAGCTCTAAAAGCTAAATGGGTGAGGGACTTCCCTGAAATGGACACGGAAGAGTGGGAAGACCTACGGGACTGCTCCTTCTCGCAACAGGTCTCTACCAGGGACAGACTGGTCCAGTTTAAAATTACGAATAGAGTGTATTTTACACCCATGCACCTACACAGAATATACCCATCTATTTCAGATTCCTGCTGGAGGTGTGCCATGCCTGTGGCGGACTTTATACATATTTTTGGAGCTGTTCCCTGGTCAAGAGCTTTTGGAATGAGGTTACCACATTCATTCGGACAGTCACTACAGTTCAGATTCTATTGAGGGTGGAAATATGTTTGCTGGGGCTTGTAGATCCACTGGCTCCTAGCCGAGCAGTTAGAACTCTTTTGGGGATACTACTTTATTATGCACCAAGTGTTGCGCTATCCCCTTAATGATCTGCTGAACCTGTGTGTTCCTACTCCATTAGACAGACCAGCTGCCTCCTGCGCCTTCCAGTCCCATCCCCTACGCATGTCGATACAAGGGAAATATCGTATCTTCATCAGGGGGAAGGTGAGAGTATCTTATGCACTTGAGCACTTTATGGATCACTTTTGTATCAATATTTACATTTCACGAAATGTGAGGTATATTCACGCTATATGATGTCGTAAGCAGTATGACGGCTTAGTCGCTTATATATTATTATTTCAGCCTTGGATTTGATTTTATAGGCACATCACTTTTGTTAACAATTTAGTTTTTTAGGTTTTTGCTGCAGGTTCAGCAGATCATTAAGTGCGCAGCACATGATTTATCTATTTATCTTTTAATCTCACACGTTAGTATGGGACGTGATTAGTGCTAGCAGCTGTCATCATACTATATTAAGATAGGGGAACTTTGATTTGGTAGCTCGCAAGACCTTTACTATTTTTACATTATTATGCACGCAAGGCCATCGTCATGCGATGGAAATCCTCCTCCGTACCATCAATTAACTTATGGAAACGTCTGATCAATTCAGCCCTGCCATTATACAAAACCACCTATCTGTCAAGAAATTTTTAAAGTGTGGAACATTTGGGTGGAATCCACTTATACTAATGCTGTTTCTTCGGATGACTAGTTAACACTTGGATAGGTAATTAACAGTAAATATTGTTGTACATCTCTACATTTATGCTTAATTAGAGGCATTCTTTCCTGACACATAAGATATGGGAGAGTGCGTATTTTCATAAATTCCCAAGTTAGCTCTGTAGGATGTTTGAGAGGGAGAGTGACCAATAAGAATCCTAATGTTTCAGCCTGCTTGGACGGTTAGAGTGTACCAACTTTTCTATAGTTTAGAGTGCCTTGATTTTAGCTAGGTTGTTTTTATTATATTTTTTATTTCTGTTCTTTTATTTGTTTTTGTTTTTTGCTATGCAATTGAGCCTGGGTATGCCCAATAGGCTCTGTTATGTACTGTTAACTTCAAAACCTGCAATAAAAATAATTTTCAAAAAAATAAATAAAATACTACCAAAAGAAAGCTCTATTTGTGGGAAAAAAAGGACATCAATTGTATTTGTGTACAGCGTTGCACGACTGTGCAGTTGTCAAAGTAACACAGTGCAGTATCTCAAACAATGGTCTGGTAATGAAGGGGGTAAAACCTTCTGTGGCTGAAGTGGTTAACTAGCACATCCAAGGTGCAGAGCAACGTTATCACTTTTCTAAGGTGAACTTACACTTTAAGCATGGACATTCAGACTCATATGATAACAGTTTGGAGTTGTTTATTGCACAAGCAAATGATCATTGAATGTTTGGTCTGTTTCCTAACACTAGACTTGAATCAGCAGTGAAATTATGATTGGCTCAATCTTATCTATTTTCCTTTTATCATTTACCAAAATGTAGTGAGCATGTTCAGTAATGTTATAAGATGTAATATGACAAGAACACAGATATAATAATGTTTCTAGGATGTATCTATGCTGCTTTGTTCGCTGTAGTTTCTAAAGTCTCTGCAGTCCCTTCTTTGGCTATTTGTATGTGCTGTAATTTCAAAAGATATCTTTTGACTGTAACGACTGAGTGTCTTTGGAGAAGCATGTCTACCCCCTGAGGAGCCGCTTAATGTATGTTTGGGTCTGTACTCTGCCTCTCAACCCCAAGAACGGTCTCAACCCCACTGGCACATCTGCTTGATAATATTAGTGTGGAACCCAGCAACAAAGAGAAAAACACAATAATGATAAACCATGAAGTATATTTACCGAGGCCCTGGTTTCCGTCACATCACCCACCAGCTGTGGTAGTAAAGAGACTCACACACAATATCAATGAACCACTTGTAAATGTTTACTATGTTAAAGAATAACACAAGGAAATGGTATGAGCAACAGATGAATAAACACAGGTTATGATTGGCAGGAGGTATTTGTTCAATGCAATAATATCATACACTTGTACCCAGTAACAAGCTAATAAGGGTATATGTGAACAGTTGCACAGGGAGATATATCCTCAATACTTTTAACACATGTATTGAATACCTTCCCACTGAGGCCTCAGCACACAGACCAATGCACCCAGAAATTGCACAAACAGTGAATACAATAATACCATGCAAGTTCTAACTATAGTTCACTAAATGGCTCCCCCTGGATTGCAGTTCAGATCAATTCTCCAGTGTAGAGCAGTAAAGCTTTGTTAAAGGATTAAAGCGATGAATGTTCCTCAAGTTCCAGTTTTGTCTTCAGCTAGCTTATTTTATACTGCAGTGTTGAGTTGTGTGATTAATTGTAATCCACAAGAAACAGAGAAATAGCAATAACTGTAGAATATGATGCTATGGATTCCTTAGCTGAAGAACTATTCACACTTGTGATTTCTTTTATGTGTGAGTAATAAAGTACTGACCTTACAGCGTAGGGGACAAAGACAAAACCCCACAGTCTGATTGTAAGATGCTCAGGTGCAGCAGTTCTACAGCCGTGGAACTACAGGTGTCAGTGGCAGTATGTATGGAAGAAACTCACTTAACAATACTGCAGTCAATACTTGGATAGGCAGGTGTCTTCTCACCACTATCGATCCCAGCTGGCTGTAGACTCTGTTTGGAACCTCCTGCAGGTGTCTTCATCAGTGTAGGTGGCGCCGCCATGCCGTGCTGCTCATCCCAGTGTGCTGGAAGGCAGATGGATTAAAATGCTCTGAAGCGCAGCCCGATCCTCCTTGTCAGAGAGCTCACCTTGCTGGTCATGGGATTGGCCACCAGAGGGAGTGCCTGTGAGCAAGCCGGCCTATTTAAGTTTGTCAGGCACTCTGTTCAGTGCTGCCTGATCATCAGCTTCCTGTGCCGTAGTTCCTGTTTCCTGTCTTGTCTTCCTGTTTACCTGATCTCCTGACGACCCGGATTGCCCTTGGATTCCCCTGTTTGCTGCCTGTACCTGACCTTGGTCTGTTTGACTCCGCTTCTGCCTGCTCCTATTGTACCTTGCTGCCAGTCTGTTGCCGAACCCAGCCTGTCTCCTGACCATCCTGCTCAGTCTCATCGCCTGTGTTCCAGCCTGCACCTGCTGTTCATAGACTGCTATTCCACCAGCATCTGGACTCTAGTTCACAGGCTCTCATACCACTCCGCACTCCTGTGCTTCCTGTTACCTTACCAGGGGCCACGAGTCGGACGCGTAAGGGAGCCTACTCTCTGCCCAAGCGGACTCACCGGTCTGGTAAGTAGGAGTCTGATAGTATCAGGCAGCCATGACCGAGTCCGGGCAGGGGGCCTCCCCTATGGACGAACTTTGCAGACACTTGGCAGGATTAACCCAAGCAGTCAAAAGTTTACAGGATGGCTATACCCGACTAGAGGAACGTGTTCAGGCCCTGTCTGCACCTACCAATCCTCAGGGGACTTCGTCTGCAACCGGGGCATCCTCCGTAGTCATGCTCCCTCCAGAGCCCAAAGTACCTATACCGGAGAGATTTTTTGGAGACCGTAGTAAATACCGTGCATTCCGGAATGCATGTAGTCTCTATTTTGCTCTGCAGCCTCGGACCTTCTCCCTAGAAGCCACCAAGGTGGGCTTTGTTATTTCCCTGTTGTCCGGTGAACCTCAAACCTGGGCCCATCACCTTCTGGAACAAAAGTCAGATGCCCTGGAAAGTCTGGACGCCTTCTTCTTGGCGATGTCTCAACTTTATGAGGATCCTCAACTAACCGCTTCTGCTGAAGCTTCCCTGCACTCCCTTCGGCAAGGCCGCAGGGCAGCGGAGGACTATGCTGTTGAATTTAGGCGCTGGAGTTCCGATACGGCATGGAATGACGCGGCTCTGCGTCATCAGTTTAGAATGGATTTGTCCGACCCACTCAAGGACAAGTTAGCACGGATTGGGATACCTCAGACCCTGGAAGAATTAATTAACCTCTCAATCCAAATTGACCGTCGTCTGAGAGAACGACGCACCGAAAGATCTACCAGTGCCTATCGACCCACTTGGATGCTTCCACAGGTTCCCAGTCCTCCTAGTAGGCCTTTGGCTCCTCCAACCTCTCCAGTTTTCGACACGTCAGAGCCTATGCAGCTTGGTCTGCTCCGTCCTTCCTTGACTCCTGAAGAGAAGTTACTAAGACGTAACCTTAACCTATGCCTCTACTGTGGGGAACCTGGGCACTACGCCAGCGTCTGCCCCAACAAGACGCGTAAGTGTCGTTCTTATGCTCGTATATGTGCTACTATCATGCCAAAACCTAGTACTCACCTTACCATCTCTGTCACTTTGCAGCTTCCCGGAAAGGCTATCCAAGTTCCAGTCATCGTTGATTCCGGAGCATGCAGCTGCTTCATGGACCAGGCCTTTGCAGCTCAGCATGATATCCCACTCCGACTCAAGACCCAGAGCCTGGCTGTCCACCTTGCAGATGGTTCCGCCCTCCGTTCCGGTCCTGTCATTCAAGAGACTATCCCTATAATAGCTACTATAAACTCTCAACACCAGGAATTCCTCCGTCTAGATGTCATTTCCTCTCCCCTGTTCCCTGTCATCCTGGGCATGCCGTGGTTGCTGGGCCATAACCCCCATATCAACTGGGTTTCTGGGAAAGTGGAGTTTCTCTCTGATTATTGCCAACAACATTGCCTACCAAGAATGGCCCATGAGATACCTCAACTCCTTGGCCTACACCCTGAAACCAACTCACACCAAGCCATCCCAGAACCCTACCGAGATTTCTCTGATGTATTCAGCAAGAAAGGTGCTGAGACTCTACCGCCACACAGGCCCTATGATTGCCCTATAGAGCTGCTACCTGGAACCGAAGTACCCTTCGGTAGGATCTTTCCATTGACTGAGCAGGAATTGGATACACTAAAACAATACCTTGATGAGAATTTAAAGAAAAAGTTCATCCGCCCGTCCACATCTCCGGCCGGCGCAGGCATATTCTTTGTGGAAAAAAAAGATCATTCCCTTCGGCCATGTATCGACTACCGGGAATTAAATCGGATAACGATCAAGAATCGCTACCCCTTACCCCTGGTGCCTGAATTATTCCAGAGGCTAGGAACGGCAACTTTCTTCACAAAACTGGATCTTCGCGGAGCCTATAATTTAATCCGTATCTGGGAGGGGGACGAGTGGAAAACCGCTTTTCGCACTCGTTTTGGGCATTTCGAGTATTGCGTTATGCCCTTTGGTCTATGCAATGCCCCAGCCACATTCCAACATTTTGTGAACGACATCTTCCGGGAATTTTTGGATCTCTACGTCATCGTCTACTTCGATGACATTCTCATTTTCTCATCATCACTGACTGATCATCGCAGGCACGTCCGGAATGTCCTCGCCCGGCTCAGGCAACACGGGCTGTATGCTAAACTCGATAAATGTGAATTTGAACTCCAATGCATCCAATTCCTGGGGCTCATCATTTCAGTGGAAGGTATTAAAATGGACCCTCAAAAGGTGTCCGCCATCCTGGACTGGCCCGCACCTACGGACAAGAAGGGGGTCCAACGCTTCGTTGGATTTTCCAATTTCTATAGGAAATTCATCAGAGACTTTTCCAAGATCATAGCCCCCATTACTGAATTAACAAGACAGGGAACCCGATTCTGCTGGACCCCCAGGGCTCAATTGGCCTTTGAAAAATTAAAAGGATTATTCACGTCGGCCTCCATCCTCAAACACCCTAACTCTGCCTTGCCATTCGTGTTGGAGGTTGACGCCTCAGAGGTCGCAGTAGGAGCTGTACTCTCCCAACGTCAGGGCCCCAAGGCCCTTCTGTTTCCAATAGCTTTTTTTTCTCGCAAATTATCGGTGTCTGAAAGAAACTACGATGTAGGAGACCGGGAGCTTCTGGCCATCAAGACGGCTCTGGAGGAGTGGCGCTATCTTTTGGAGGGTGCTGTACATCCTATTCTAATCTACACGGACCACAAGAACTTGGAGTACTTGAGATCTGCCAAGAGACTAAAACCGCGACAAGCCAGATGGGCGCTCTTCTTCTCTCGCTTTCAATTACATATAACCTACAGACCCGGCTCCAATAACATCAAACCAGACGCTCTCTCACGAATGTTCCATGACTCCAAAGAAGCCGTCCCTCCGGACACTATCCTGCCTGCAGGAAATTTTTTATTACTTCAGGGGGATTTAATCTCCAGAATAAGGCAAGCTTCCACAACTATACCCCAACCCACTGAGACCAGCCTAAGAGATGGTTTACTCTGGCATAAGGAGAAGATCATGGTTCCTGAGAGCCTTAGGGTACCAGTACTAGAGCTTTGCCATGACCACAAGTTGGCTGGGCACTTCGGGGCTCAGAAGACAACCGAACTGGTGCAGCGCACCTTTTGGTGGCCACAATTGGCCGAGGACTGTAGGAATTACGTCAGTTCCTGCCACACATGTGCCCGAAGCAAGAATATTCGGACGAAGGCCTGGGGCTTACTGAAACCCTTGCCCATCCCTGACAGACCTTGGAAAATGATCGCGATGGATTTCATTGTGGAACTGCCCCCATCCGAAGGCTTCTCCACCATCTTTGTCATAATTGATAGATTGTCAAAAATGGCTCACTTCTTGCCTATGAAAGGCACACCCTCAGCCGTGGAAATGGCGAAGATCTTCATTAAAGAAATTGTGAGATTACATGGGGTTCCCTCTAATATCGTCTCGGACCGGGGTGTCCAATTCACCTCCAGGTTCTGGAAGGCATTGTGTGGTTCCCTTGAAATTGAGTTAGCGTTCTCTTCAGCCTATCACCCTCAGACAAACGGCCAGACGGAGAGAACCAACCAAACCTTGGAGCAGTACCTCCATTGTTTCTCGGCCTTTTCCCAGGATGACTGGGTTTCTCTGCTACCAGTTGCGGAGTTTTCATACAATAACTCCCTGCACTCAGCCATCAACCAGACGCCATTTTTTGCCAATTATGGATTTCATCCCTCCTTTCTACCCAGCTCAATACCTGAATGCTCCCTCCCGGCAGTGACCGAGACATTGGAATTCTTCTCTACCAACAACAAACTTCTGCAGGAAACAATGGCCCAATCCCAGGCTTCTTATAAAAAAACGTTCGACAAGAAGAGGCGCGGGGAGCTTATCCTGGAACCTGGCAATCAAGTATGGCTGTCCACAACTAACTTAAAAATGGCTTGCCCTTCTAGGAAACTAGGGCCTAACTTCATGGGACCCTTCTTGGTGAGAAGAAAAATAAACAACGTAGCATACGAGCTCAGTCTGCCGGACTTCTTCAAAATACACCCGGTTTTCCATGTCTCCTTACTGAAACCGGTCGCTCCTGATCCTTTCCCCAACCGTAGTACCAGTCCTCCTGAGCCTGTTATGATCAATAACGAGGAGGAGTTTGAAATCGAGGCTATCCTGGACTGTAGGAAAAGGCGCAATCAAATACAGTATCTTATTAAATGGAAGGGGTATGGTCCAGAGGACCATTCCTGGGAACCAGAAAACAATTTACATGCCCCGGAACTTTTACAGACTTTCAGAAATGTTCATGCCTCCAAGTTGGCCCGGCTGGGCATCCGGAGGCTGCCCTTAGGGAGGGGGCACTGTCAGAGAGCTCACCTTGCTGGTCATGGGATTGGCCACCAGAGGGAGTGCCTGTGAGCAAGCCGGCCTATTTAAGTTTGTCAGGCACTCTGTTCAGTGCTGCCTGATCATCAGCTTCCCGTGCCGTAGTTCCTGTTTCCTGTCTTGTCTTCCTGTTTACCTGATCTCCTGACGACCCGGATTGCCCTTGGATTCCCCTGTATGCTGCCTGTACCTGACCTTGGCCTGTTTGACTCCGCTTCTGCCTGCTCCTATTGTACCTTGCTGCCAGTCTGTTGCCAAACCCAGCCTGTCTCCTGACCATCCTGCTCAGTCTCATCGCCTGTGTTCCAGCCTGCACCTGCTGTTCATAGACTGCTATTCCACCAGCATCTGGACTCTAGTTCACAGGCTCTCATACCACTCCGCACTCCTGTGCTTCCTGTTACCTTACCAGGGGCCGCGAGTCGGACGCGTAAGGGAGCCTACTCTCTGCCCAAGCGGACTCACCGGTCTGGTAAGTAGGAGTCTGATACTCCTACTCGATTAGCAGGACTGTTCACAAGGATCCCTCTGGGGCGGGCGACCCTCTGTAGGCCGCAGTGTCTCTGCCCTGGTCACACACACAGACCACCTGCTGGCTGTTGAATGGCGTCCAGAGATAATTAAAGCAGGCCACTCCTGTCCTTTTATCTGTTTACCCAGCAGACTGTTCTGTGACTTAGCATTGTGGGTCTGTGACTTGGCATTGTGGGTCCAGTAGTTCCCAAACTGAGTTAACAACATGAGTCACTTCCTCATCAAACTACTTATCCCACAATGCATAACTGCCTCTTAAATGAAGGGAAGAGTGCCACACACACCCCCTACTTGAAATCTTTGATCCCCAAAGACAGTAAAAGTTTGTGACCTGTTACATGCTTTTATACACAAGCGGAGAAATAGGTTAATGTACACATGACAACAAACAAGTTGCATTTTCATAAGAAGAGTTCAAACTCAAACAGCTCATATCATGACACAGAGCTGACAGAGGAGCCTCCCACCAATTGTCATAAGAAGGGAGGCTGTTCTGTCCATTTGCTACTGACACCGAAGTGTCCTGTATAGATGTGCCAGGGTGCCAAATCAACGGTGGAAGGACCAGGCACTTCAGGAGTCCTTTTTGAAGTAAGACAAATCTCCTCGGAGCTTTCACCCAGAGTGACATAGGTTAGTCTCTTGGCTGGGTGAATAACTCTCCTCCCTCTCTATTCTTTAGGTTCTGGTGTTACAGGCACACTGGTATCGTCTTCATCTACGGCCACTTCTTCCTCCTGCACATCCACTTCATCTTCCTGTATTTCGGCTTCTTGCATTTCAGCTTCCTGAATTTCCGCTTCAATGAAGAAAGAAGAGTCTGTTCCCATCAAGAAAGATTGGGGGTCTTCCAGAGATCTATCTTGAGGCACAAACTTGGGGGCCTCTGGTCGGAGAATCCCACTGTCTGTCACCATGGAATGAGAAAAAGGGATGGTAGCGGTCTCTGGCGTGTGAGATGGCCACAACCAGTCTATTCCCATCTCTTCAACTTCGCTGTCCTCATTATCTACAGCAAGAGGCACAGACTGAGATCTAGTCACCTGTCGGGATCTCTGAGAGGTGGTGGATGTGAACGGTGAATCTTGCTGCAGTGGTACACAAACTGCCTCCGACAGAGGCAAAAGATGATTGCGATGGCAAGTCTTTAGTGAGCCTGTGCATCCCTCTGGCTGAATCTGGTACACTGGCAATCCTGGGAGTTGTTTGCAGATAACATAGGGCTGTTACTTCCAGCGATCAGCCAATTTGTGTTTCCCAGGTACACCTAGATTCCTCAGCAGCACTCTATCGCCTGGTTGTAAGTCCTGTACTCGCAACCTGAGGTCAAAATTTCTTTTGTTCCTCTGTCCTTGTGCATCTGAAACAGCTTGAGCCTTATCATAGGCAGTCTTCAGGCTTCTCCACAGTTGGTCCACATACCCTCTGTGGGAAGTTGCTAAGGTATGGTCCGGGGATGTGCTGAAAGCTAGATCTACTGGTAGCCGTGCCTCCCGCCCAAACATCAAGTGATAGGGAGAGTATCCTGTGACATCATTTGCAGTGCTGTTATAAGCGTGCACAATAGCCGCTATGTGCTTGCTCCAGTGTTGCTTTTGCTCTGAAGTTAGAGTTCCGAGCATATTCAAAAGAGTTCTGTTGAATCTCTCTGGTTGAGGAACTCCTTGAGGATGGTATGGGGGGGGGGGGTTTCTAGATTTCTTGATGCCCAGCAAGTCTAAAAGTCTCTTAATGAGGCTTCTCTCAAAGTTTTTCCCTTGGTCGGAGTGGATACGCTGGGGCAAGCCATAATGTACAGTACAATAGTACAGTAGAACTTCTCTACTAAGATCTTGGCCACCGTGGATGCCTGTTGATCCTTTGTGGGAAATGCCTGGGCATAACGGGTGACATGATTGGTTATCACCAGGATATTTCCCTGCCCACTCAGATCAGACTCCAAGCACAGGAAGTCAATGCACACCAGCTCCAGTGGTCCCTGGCTCTGAAGGTGGCCCATTGGGGCAGCTCGGTGAGGCAAAGTCTTCCTTTGGATACATCCAAGGCAAGAGTGGCAGTAGCCCTCAACTTCAGCCCGCATGCGGGGCCAATAGAATCGGTCCCTCACCAGTTGGAAAGTCTTCTTGGACCCTAGATGGCTATTATGTTCATGTAGAGCAATTAACACTGTCTCCCAATGCTTTTCTGGTAGGAATAACTGCCATTTCTCTTCAGGATCATCAGAGGGGCCCCTTCGGTAGACCACCCCTTGTTGCAGCTGCAACCGATCCCACTCTCAGTGCAATAAACGTCCTCTTTTAGGGAGTCAGTAAGGAGCAAGTCAGGGCGTTGGCTCTCCAAGGCCTTTAATGCCAAACTACAGAGGGGATCTTCCAATTGGTCCCTTCGCAGGTCCTTTTTTGGAAAGCTTTGGCAGACCTTCACCCCCGACTTGGGTGATGTTGCAATAGCATCTGGGCACTCCAGCGGCTGACACTCCAACTTCCTCAGCCCTGGCTCCTCCTCTAACTTGCTGTTCCACTCCTTGAGGGCTCTCACCCCCTCAGGGGTCAGCTGGGTCCATTCTTCTGGGGAGTCTAGGGAACAGTGGGGCCTTCTTCACAAAGCATCTGCATCCTTGTTCCTGATCCCTGGCCAGTACTTCAGGCTGAAGGTAAACCCTGATAGGGCAGCCAACCATCTGTGACCCATGGCATCCAACTTGGTGGTAGTGAGTAGGTATGTGAGGGGATTATTGTTGGTCTTAATTATGAACTCTGCTCCATATAGGTAATCCCTCAGTTTATCCACTACTGCCCACTTCCAGGCCAGGAACTTGAGTTTTTGTGTGGGGTAGTTCTTCTCAGCGGGTGCCAAACTCTGACTCACATAGGCAACAGGCCATAGGTGCCCATCATGTTCTTGATACAGCACCCCGCCTAACCATTCTTGGCTGGCATCTACATGTAGTTCGCACAGCTTAGCTGGATCTGCGTAGGCCAAGACTGGAGCAGTCGTAAGGCCCCACTTCAGCTGTCTAAAAGCCTCTTCACACTGGGCGGTCCACTGTTACTGAATGGACTCTTTGGGCTTCCTGGGCCCTCCAGCTGGTCTTACAGGCTTAACTGAATCTGGATCATCGTCTTTCTCTTCACTTTTCAGTAGCTCATTGAGTGGGAGAGCTATTTTAGAAAACCCCTGACGAATCTCCTGTAATATGAGCAGAATCCCAGAAATGACCTAAGCTCAGTCATATTAGTGGGTCTTAGCCAGGAGGTGACGGCTTCAAGCTTCTGAGGGTCCGTGGCCACTCCATTGGCATACACGATATGGCCGAGGTAGTTGACCGAAGGTTGATAAAACTGGCACTTCTCCATGGAGAGCTTCAAGCCTTCATCATGGAGTCTCTTCAGGACCTTTTCCAGACGCTCTTCATGCTCCTCCAAAGTCCTGCCAAACACGATGATGTCATCTAAGTACACCAACACCTTGATCAGGTTCATGTCACCCACAATCTTTTCCATCAGCCTTTGGAAGGTGGCCGGGGCACCGGACAGGCCTTGAGGCATGCAATCAAATTCAAAGAATCCCACTGGGGTAATGAAAGCGGTCTTCTCCCGATCTTCAGGGTGCATGGGGACTTGGTAGGGCCCGCTCTTCAAATCTAGCACGCTAAACCATTTTGCCCCTGACAGGCTCTGTAAGGCGTCTTCTATCCTTGGGGTGATATATTGATCAGGAATGGTCCTTTGGTTTAGCGTCCTGTAGTCGATACACAATCGCAGCGACCCATTCTTCTTCCGCACCATTCCACTATATGGACTCTGAGACTCTCGGATGACACCTGCTCTCTTCAACTCTGCCAGCTGTTCACGCAGGTCTTCCAAGTCCCCTAAAGACATCCATCTGACTCTTTCTCGGAATGGCTTATTCTCTTGAAGACGGATCCAGTGTTGGGCACTTTTTGCACATCCCACATCAAACTCACTCTTGGAGAATGCAGCCCACCATCTTAGGAGCTGGGCCTTGGCCCTTTCCCTCCAGGCAGGTGAGAGAGGAGTATTCTTTGGATAGAACTCCTCAACAGGGATTTCATCTTTCCCTTCCCCCACCAAATCACAGGGTGAGACCGGGGTGGCTGGGTTTACTTGCCCCAGCAACATCTGAGCTGGCATCTTCACAGGTGAGGCTGTTGTGTTGCGAACACTAACTGAGATCTTCCCGTGACTTCTCTGTAATGCCTTAGTTGGGACCACTTCAGGAATTATCTCCATCCCCATGTCTTCTTTCTGACCATCCGCTTCAAGGACAATGAAAGGGCCTGGTTGCTTCCAATTCAGCTTGATGGATGCTCTCAAACAAGCTACCTCACCGGGCTGTAACACTTTCTCACTCTGGTCCAAGCACCAGATCTTTCCCACTCTTTCAGCTGGGGCCTTCTGTTCTTGCACCAGGCGCTGATAGGCTTGTCTCAACATGGGGTGCACACTTGTAGTTGAAGTGCCCTGCTCTTGGACAAGAGGTGTTAACAGTCTTCTGACAAGGTCAGTATTAGTCCCGATGATGAGGGAATTTTTACTAGCCCCTGGTGGACGAGGACAGACCACTGCCAAAGTATCAAAAGTTTCAGCCTTCCCAGCTACGGAGGGGTCAAAGGTCAGTTTGACTGGAAGATAGCCATCATAGGGGTAGTTCTGAGTCTCAATACCCCATATCTCTAGCTCTTCTAACTTCTGTAATGGCAGGTGTTTGAGGTGCTTGTCATAAAAGTCTCTATAGAGGAGGGTCACTTGAGCTCCAGTATCCAGGAAGGCCTTGGTGTAGATTCCTTCCACTTGGATGGAGACAACTGGAGAAGGTCCCACTAACTTGGGAGGGAATTTGTGAGATGTGGCAGGCTGGGCCTATTCGATGGCTTGTATCTGCACTTCTTTCTTGCGGAGGTTCTGATCCGGCTTGAGTCTCTGTTGAGCTCTGGGAGTCTGGTGTACATTGACTCTCTGACGCCGGGTAGCCTGGGTCAAAGGGAGTGGGACACTGGGTCGCTCAGAGGAAACAGCGGGAGCCCTCTGTGAAGGTTTAGACTTCCGCCGTGGTCTCTTTGCATTGTTGGGTTTTCTGGAGCTAGCTAATGTAGCAGGGCACCCAGTTGACTCCTTCACCGGGGCCCTCTGGAGTTTCCTGATGGCTTTTGGCGCTGTGCCTTAGGCTTTACTGGGCTTGGGCGCACTCGTCGATAATGTCCAGTTCCTCTGCAGTTGAAGCAAACTTCGTTACTCATTGGCCTCTGGCAAGAGGTAGTAGATGGAGTCTGAGGCACTCTTGTCTCTGTGACACCTTCATTAGTTGTCTTGGTGATTTTCGCTATCAACAAGGTCATCATCTCCATTATCTGTGACATTTGATTTCAGGGCGGCTATTTCAGAGTCTCGCTCCACTGTTCCTCTACAGGCTGGAAGAACAGCTGCTCGCTTGTCATCCAACATGGCCTCTTCTTCTCTCACTACTCTGATGAGATCAGGGTATTTTAGGGACATAACACCCACAGAGGTCTTTAGCTGAAGCCAGACTGGGTCAGAGCGTAGAGCCCCCTTTAGGATTTGCTGTATTCTGACCTGGTCTATGGCAGAGGGCATCATCCCTTTTTTTTAGCACAATCTGGTATAGCATCTTATTCAGCCATCTGATGTATTCAAACAGGCGTTCACCTTGACGTTGAAGGGCATGTTCAAATTGATAGAGCAGATCAGCTGCTTTCTCTGTCTGCCCGAACTCCTCCTGTAACATGGCCAGGTAATCATAAGCTGTACAGGTTGTGTTACTAAATCTCAAGTTCCTGATAGCCTCAGCAGCAGCTCCTCGCAAACTCTCACTGATGTGTTGCTTCTTTTGGGCCTGTGGCAGATCCCACTCTTCTAGGGCCTGCATAGCCTGCTCCATCCATACTTCAAATTCTTCCACTCCATTTAGCACAGGCTATTTTCCAGAGAAAGTCCTCAGCTTCCGGTATCCAGCCTCAAAACACACTGGATTTCTCTTCTGGTATTTTGATACAAAGTCCCCTATGGCTGTAAAGAACTCTGGCCCAATCATGGCTAGAGGTGACTGGGAGCGAACTTTTCCTGTAGCTGACTCCGCTTGTGTGGAGCTGGTAGGACCCTTGTCTGGAACCTTTGGATGTATTATGCAAAGCTTTGTCTTGTTGGCCAGTTGCACACTTGCGCCTTTGAAGCTTTCAGGGACCCCTCATCTCCATTCTAAAGGTGCATAAGTGTGGGAGGTCCCACGATCTGTTCTGACAGCAATCACCCACACCTTTCTGTCTGGGAACAGCGTCTTCACAGCCTGACTGATTTGTTCTTCCGCCCAAGCCTCCCCAGGGAACTCAATCGCCACACTTGCTTCTGAGCGGGTGCCTTCTTCTTTGCACCACTGAATCGCAGTGGCAGGATCCATTCTGATAAAACAACAAGGAGGTAAAACAAAACTGAAGGCTCTGCTAAGCAATATAGTAACAGCAAGCAGAGATTCAATAATATCTGTGCCTGTAAGTGATGGGGATAATTGCTTACACCAATGGCACTCAGGCCGTGATATAGGTGCGTTCCTCTGAATTAATTACGCATATCAAAAAAAGGGGGGGGGGAGAAAAAAAAAGCAATTCATCAAGAAGGAACAGGCAATTACCAAAAAATATAAATAATGTTTATTGACAATTCACTTTAACACCAATCAAAGAATATGGTTTAAAAACAAGTACCACCACCAATTCTAAAAAATGACAACGTTGTCATGGACAAACACAGATGGCCACCACACACATGTACCATGCACACCTCCTATCATATAGATACAAGATAATGTCTCCTAATAGGTCATCAAACATGAAGCTGATGGTCCTGATAGGTTTCAGAGTTACAGCTAATAATAAGTGGGGAGAAGGTAGATAGAGATGCAGCTGTTAAGTAATCATGTCCTCTTTGTGAATGTAAATAAAGGGGGGAACTGACAGTAACCAGCTTGCTGGTGCGGCAGTAGACACTGCTGTCCTTGTCTGTAAAAGTTCACCATAAACATTCAGTGCCACGGGACACAGATAGCAAGGGAGAGAAGTTCCTGTGTGTAAGGAGCTATGAGCCATGGAGGATTAGGGCAGGCTTGAAAGTATAGCTGGGTCGGTAAACCATCAGTGCTCACAGGTGGAGTACAGATTGCAAATTAAATTGGCAGTCCTATACAGGGTATGAAAAAGGTAAGATCTCACCCGAGTGTAAGCACTGGCATGTCACACCGATCAAAGAGGAGAGCCGTGTCTTGCTCATATCATCTCCAAATGGCTGATCAAGCTATCCACAAGGATGGTATCACCGGCGAGGACCCAATGATGGTATTTGGGGAGCGTGGTATTTGACCTGGGGAGTGCAGTGGGCAGTGTACTGCATTCAGTCATCCAGTTCCCGGGTTGGTACACACGGCCTCGCAGGGGTGCAGGCGGGGATTCCGAGGCTGGTGGGTGGCTCTGTGAGTACACTATGGGAAGCGTGATGGCGTCATGCCTATAGTGGTGCCCTCTAGGGGAGTTGATTGCAGAGTAGCAGAAATCCCGGACGAGCCCCCACGTGTAGCGCTACACCCCTGAGGAGCCGCTTAATGTATGTTTGGTTCTGTACTCTGCCTCTCAACCCCAAGAACAGTCTCAACCTCTCTGACACACCTGCTTGATAATATTAGTGTGGAAGCAACAGAGAGAAAAACACAATAATGATAAACCATGAATTATATTTACCGAGGCCCTGGTTTCCGTCACATCACCAGCCGTGGTAGTAAAGAGACTCACACGCGATATCAATGAACCACTTGTAAATGTTTACTATGGTAAAGAATAACACAAGGAAATGGTATGAGCAACAGATGAATAAACACAGGTTATGATTGGCAGGAGGTATTTGTTCAATGCAATAATATCATACACCTGTACCCAGTAACAAGCTTGAGGCCTCAGCACACATACCAATGCACACAGAAATTGCACAAACAGTGAATACATTAATACCATGCAAGTTCTAACTATAGTTCACCAAATGGCTCCCCCTAGATTGCAGTTCAGAGCAATTCTCCAGTGTAGAGCAGTAATGCTTTGTTAAAGGATTAAAGTGATGAATGTTCCTCAAGTTCCAGTTTTGTCTTCAGCTAGCTTATTTTATACTGCAGTGTTGAGTTGTGTGATTAATTGTAATCCACAAGAAACAGACAAATACACAGAGAAACACAGAGAAATAGCAATAACTGTAGAATATGATGCTATGGGTTCCTTAGCTGAAGAACTATTCCCACTTGTGATTCCTTTTATGTGTGAGTAATAAAGTACTGACCTTACAGCGCAGGGGAGAAAGACAAAACCCCACAGTCTGATTGTAAGATGCTCAGGTGCAGCAGTTCCACAGCCGTGGAACTACAGGTCTCAGCGGCAGTCTGTATAGAAGAAACTCACTTAGCAATACTGCAGTCACTACTTGGATAGGCAGGTGCCTTCTCACCACTATCGATCCCAGCTGGCTGTAGACTCCGTCCGGAACCTCCTGCAGGTGTCTCTGTCAGTGTAGATGGCGCTGCCATGCCATGCTGCTCCTCCCGGTGTGCTGCAAGGCAGATGGCATAAAATGCTCTGAAGCGCAGGCCGATCCTCCTGCTCGATTAGCAGGACTGTTCACAAGGATCCCTCTGGGGCAGGCGATCCGCTCTCCGCTGTAGGTCGCAGTGTCTCTGCCCTGGTCACACACGCAGACCTCCTGCTGGCTGTTGAATGGTGTCCAGAGAGAACAAAAGCAGGCCACTCCTGTCCTTTTATCTGTTTACCCAGCAGGCTATTCTGTGACTTGGCATTGTGGGTCTGTGACTTGGCATTGTGGGTCCAGTAGTTCCCAAACTGAGTTAACAACATGAGTCACTTCCTCATCAAACTACATATTCCACAATGCATAACTGTTTTCCTCTTAGGCCCCTTTCACACGAGGCGGGCTCCGTTTCTACGGAGCCCGCCTCGGTCCGCCGCGGCTCACCGGGAGATCTGTCCGTTGATCTCCGCTGAGCCGGCGGATGACAGGTCCCTCTCTGCTCACTGAGCGGGGAGGGGCTTGTCAGGCGCCGCTGCCGCCTATGGAGGGATCGGACGAAAACGGACAGCGTGTCCGTTTTCGTCAGATCTCACCCGATCCGATCCGCCAGCGACGGATCTGGACGTAGAGCCATACGTCTGCTTTTAGCGGATCGGACGGGGTCGGATGTCAGCGGACATGTCTCCGCTGACATCCGATGCTCCATAGGCTAACATGGAGCGCCCGTTCAGGTCCGCCGTCAAAACTGACAGGCGGACCTGAACGGTCCGATCGTGTGAAAGGGGCCTTAAACGAAGGAAAGATCCTGATAAAGTTTCAGCGGTCACTAGAGGGAGCCAAACCCTTACTTAAGAAACAATACATTACTTAACATGATAACTTTGGTAGCAAACCCCTGTGCTACACATGATTCAGCTGTATCAATAAAAAGCAATATAAACAAATCCATAATCTATTAAGCTTATTGAGCCACAGGGGTGTAATGTAAAAAAAATCTAAAATGAGTGGAAACCTTTAATATTGACAGGGGGGAATAATTGTTGTTATGTCAGTGAACATATACAGATTCCCAATTCATTTGTCAGAAAATGGTAGGAACATGTATAAGTAATGATGTCATATGTCAGAAGTGATTTTAGCTACATAACTGGCTGAAATGAATAATTACCTAAAGTAAACTGCATTGTAAAGGAGAGTAAATAATAATGTAACCATTATAAGAGCTCTAACTGGTTTTATCTAGGGAAAGTGACTGATATTTTGTCAGTGTCAAATGAATCAAAGCATTTCTTTGACATGCAATTTTAAATGTAAATAAAAATCAATTGTATACAGAAAAGTCAACATATGACTTATGAATTCTGTGCAGTGCTGCCAGGATTTAGAAAACACCAATACATTTATAGTCACATTTGCTTTTCGTATTGATTGACAAAATTTTTTTTTTTTTTTAAATCAAAACTGATTTAATCAACTTAACATAGTTAAAGCAAAATGAATATGTATGGACACACAAGGCAATAATTCATATGCCTGCACAACCTTAGAGCTAAATAATATTAGACGTTTAATATCAGATGTCTATTCAAAATTCTACACTTAAAACTGAACTCCAGGCAGACGTAAAGGTATAATTTAATCCACCTATGTTTTCTTTAAAATCATTAAATGTAATTAACATACAGCTAGCATATGTACATGAATCCTTCTTGATATGAGCTTCTTTAAGAAGGGGTGCATTTTGGAAATATTACGGAGGTGAAAGCGGTAAGAGTTATGCCCCGTACGCACTATAAGAAAATCAGGGGAACATTTTCTTCCAAGGAAAGATTGATTGTGCGTTTTTCTGATAGTGTTTACACAACTTTCAACAGCCGATTCCAACCTTCCTAACGTAAATTTCCAAAGGGGCAAGCGCCAAATTTTTTTTTTCATACGGGAACCAAACGAACCATTTTCGTTTAATGTGTACCGTTTTTGTACAATTTTCATGTGTAAAAAATCAGAAATGAAAGACTGTGCATGGTCAGAAACAATAAACGACAAAAAAAAACCCTTTGTCATAAGAGAATTTTCGTACATTATTCCATTCCTCGGTTCTGACTGGCTGTGAAATAACAAGGAAAACCGGACGCTTGTTTGCCCAATTTTCTTTTAGTGTGTACCCCACTTTAGACAGTGATTGGATGTGCGGTTGAAAGGAAAGTTCAGGATTACATCTAGCACCCTAGTATGAGGGGAGGGAATGATAGTTGTGTTATTTAATCTTGAAGGTAAAGACGGAATAAAGGGCATGTTGGGTGGGAGAAGAAAGGGGGGGGGAATATTATGAGCTCAGTTTCACACTGGAGGCGTTTTTCAGGTGTTTTTGGGCTAAAAATAGCACCTGTAAAGCGCCTGAAAAATGCCTCCCCTGTAGTCCCAGTGTGAAAGCCAGAGTGCTTTCACACTGGGGCACTGTGCTGGCAGTATGTTAAGTGCACTTTCACACTGCCAGCGTCCCGGCGTCGGCGGTAAAGTGCCTCTATTTTTAGAGGCGCTTTACCATCGTTTTTGCAGCGCTTTTCGGCCAATAACAGGGTGCTTTTAACCCCCACTAGTGGCTGAAAAAGGGTTCGGCGGCACTGCCCATTGATTTCAATGGGCAGGGGCGCTTTAGGAGTGGTATATTCACCGCTCCTACAGCGCTGCAAAGAAGCTGCTTGCAGGACTTTTTTGACGTCCTGCCAGCGCAGCGTCCCAGTGTGAAAACACTCGGGCTTTCATACTGGGACTGCAGCTGAGGCTTTTTTCAGGCGCTTTACAGGCGCTATTTTTAGCACTAAAGCGCCTGAAAAACACCTCCAGTGTGAAAGGGGTTTGAAATGAATGGGCACCGCTGCCAAATCGCCTGCAAAGCGCTTCAGTAGTGGCGCTACACGGACGCATTTAACCCTTTATTTGGCCGCTAGTGGGGGTTAAAAGCTCCCTGCTAGTGGCCGAATAGCACCGCTAAAACAATGGTAAAGCGCCGCTAAAACTAGCGGCGTTTTACCGTCAACCCCCGCCCCAGTGTGAAAGCAGCCTTAAAGATTTTGTTTTAGGAAGTGGTGTGACATCCATACTGATAGTTAGTAAACTAGTGATGTCCAAAGAGACTGAGGGGTTGAAGTAAGGAGTAGAGCAGGGGTCAGCAACCTTTTTCCACTTAAGGGCTGGATTCAATGCGTGTGAATGCATGGAGGGCCACATTCACCTGCTAATAAATATGTATAATAAAAAGATACCTAACATGTCATGCTTTAAAATTACGCACACTCGTGGATTGGCGTCAAACTATGGTATTTGAAAATCTCCATAGGCAACGCTTTAAAAATGTCTACAGGTTACCAGTTTAGAGTTACAGAGGAGGTCTAGTACTAGAATTATTGCTCTTGCGCTAACGATCGCAGCGATACCTCATATGTGTGATTTAGACACTGTTTAAATTTGCGGGCGCAACTTACGTATGTGTTCGCTTCTGTGTGCGAGCAGGGAGGGATGAGGCACTTTTAAAACATTTTTGCACTTAAAAGCATTTAAAATGCCGACTCTACAAAAAATGTCCGTGGGCCAGGTGTATGTGAATTCCCATGGGTGTGGCCCGCGGCCATAGGTTGCCGACCCCTGGAGTGGAGAGATGTAGGTGTCATCAGCATAGAGATGGCATTGGCAGCCATGGGAAGTTATCACCTGACCAAGGGAGGAGGTGAAGATACAGAACAGAGGAGGTCCAAGGACAGTGCTGTGGTGGACCCCTATAGAAAGAGGAAGAGGGGAGGAGGAGACGGAGTTGTAGGTGACGCTAAATTTGCCAGTTATGTAGCTAAGAATGATGACCTCATGGTGCTGCAATGCTTTGACTGTCCTGTAACAGGTTAGTGTATGTCCTACTCTAAGCTGCATTACTTAAAGTTAAAGTGCAGTTTCATTTCATTATATGCAGATTTTGATGTGTTATTGCACTGTTTATTTTAAAGTGATTTTAAATGGCTTTACAATTTTTTTCTAAAGTTTGCTTTACATATTTTTGAGTGCATTGCTTTTAGTCACACTACTTAATCGGGTTGAGGAAAGACAGCGCACTTAGCAAATGTTCACTTCCATCAACCAATCATGCACCAGAAAAAAAATCAAAGGGAAAAAAGGATAATCTTATTTAGTAACATTAACTTTGTGGCACAGCCTTTGCTGCTTTAGTAAAATAACCCTGTTGATTTGCATTATGAAAGGAAGTGGTAAAAGTACAATGGAGTAGCACTGCAAAGCAGGAAGAAGAGCCTGTGTGTTGAATGGGAATAAACATATGCTTAATCTACATTTATAACGACAAATTATACATAGAAGCATAGTTTATAAAACATTAAAACATATTGATTACATCAGATCTCTTGTACAAGTTTTCAATGGACAATAAGAAGACTGTACTTTCCTGTTAACTGTATTCCCTATAACTGCAGATTAGTTTGCACAGATGTCCAGGGCCAGGCTAAGCAGTGTGGCTGAGGGGGCCTTAACCAAAAGACTGGCTGAGCAGAATTACAAATCCTGTAGCAGTAAACCAATACTGTATTGTATGTTTAGAACCATGTGGCTGTATTTAGCTGTTTTACTGTAGTTCCTTTGGTTTCTGTGACTGTACTCTTCGTTGGTTCTCATCCTACCTATCCCACCGCACATGCGGTGTCACTTACAATTCTACTTCCTCCCTTCTCTTCCTTCCTCCGTTGGGGTATCCCAAGATTCTGTTATTGGACCTCTCCAATTCTCAATCTACACTTCCTCCCTGGGTCAGAGATAGCCTCCCATGGCTGTTAATACCATTTCTATGCTGATGACCCCTCAGCTCACAACATCAGTCTCTTCATGCATAACTAGTTTACTGGCCGACATATCAGTCTGGATGTCACACCACTTCCTCAAAACCGAACTTATAATATTACCTTCCCTAACGTGCCCCTTCCCCTGACTTCGCTGTCAAGATCAATGGCATAATTATCAACCTATATATAAATAAAGAGTGCTGGGCTGCTGTGATATACCAATGTGTGCATTGAAAAATACTATATATACATCCAAAAATGTTTATAAAAATGAACTATTCAAATAAATACTTATACTCATAAAAAACTCCAATAATGTCCAGTGCTGAAAACAACACTATTAGTATACTATTTATAGTGTATTAAATTGTTCAATCGGTGAAATATTCAACTCGCTGTGTCTGTTTTATGGGTGTGAATTCCACCATTAGGTATAGCCTTCACCTGTGATATTCTACATACAATATTCTACTGGTGTTTAAAACCCACATCCCAGTGCTGTAAGCGCTTGCTGTATCTTCTCCCGTGCTCCACCAGCTGGTAAAAGAGTGGCCCTGTACCTGTTACCTAGACCTATGTTATAAACCATCAACCTGTCCCCGCATGGCATGGTGCTAGGTGTTATCCTGGACTCTAAACGCTCCTTTTGGCCCCACATCCAATCACTGTCCAAAGTTTGCTGCCTTAACCGCCACAACATCTCCAAAATATGCTCCTGCCTAACCAATGACACCACAAATCTCCTTATTCTCTGCCTTGTTATATCTCATCCCACTACTGTAACTCCTTCCTCATTGGCTTACCTTTGCATAGGCTATCCCCCTTCAGTCCATCATGCATTCTGCTGCCAGACTCATCCACCTTACCAACCCTTCAGTGTCTGCCACCTCTTTCTACCAATACCTTCATTGGCTGCCACTCATCCAACTAATCAAATTCAGAATACTAATAATACCTTACAAAGCCATCCACAACTTGGCTCCCAGCCACATCACTAGCCTAGTTTCAAAATACCAACCAAATCATCCTCTTCATTCCTCCCAAGACCTCCTGATCTCTAGATCCCTTGTCATCTTCTCCCATACTCACCTCCAGGACTTCTCCCAAGCCTCTCCCATCCTATGGAATTCCCTACCCCAATCTGTCTGACTATCTCCAGCTCTATCCACTTTTAGGCGATCCCTTAACCCCTTGCCGACCGTCTCACGCCGATATACGTCGGCAGAATGGCACTGACAGGCATATTAACGTACCTGTCTGTTGCCATTCAGCCGCAGTATTGTGGGCGCGCGCCCGCCGCGAGCTCGGTGAGTGTGATCTCAGGTCCGGTGGACTCGATGTCCGCGGGGATACCCACGATCGCCTCACGGAGAGGAAGAACGGGGAAATGCTGATGTAAACAAGCATTTCCCCATTCTTCCTAGTGACAGGACACTGATCACAGTTCCCTGTGATCGGGAGCGGTGATCAGTGTCGTGACACATGTAGCCCATCTCCCCTACAGTTAGAACACATCCCTAGGACACACATTAACCCCTTCAGCGGCCCCTCCTGGTTAACCCCTTCATTGCCAGTCACATTTAAACAGTAATAAAAAAAAAGGACGTCAATTTTGTTTGGGAGCCACTTCGCCACGACCGCGCAATTGTCAGTTAAAGCGACGCAGTGCCGAATCGCAAAAAGTGCTCTGGTCTTTGGCCAGCCAAATGGTCCGTGGCTGAAGTGGTTAAAACCTTCCTCTTCAGAGAAGCCTATTCTGCCACCACCTAACAGCTGTACTTTTATTTTCTACATCAGCTCATCCCCCACAGTTATTACTTTTTGTATCACTTGACCCTCCCTTTTAGATTGTAAGCTCTAACGAGCAGGGCCCTCTGATTCCTTCTGTATTGAAATATATTCTAACTGTACTGTCTGCCCCCATGTTGTAAAGTGCTGCGCAAACTGTTGGTGCTATATAAATCCTATATAATAATATTAATAATAAATAATAATAGTTCCACTTTAACTCACTTGTAGGCAATGACCTCCTTGGAAAAACCCTTACCAGCCAATCAATTTTTTTTCAAGCAGAAGGCACTAGTTGAAGGTTTGAGACTTATAAATGTTCCCCCCCATCTAGACATTTTCATTCCCTGTTGTTATATTGGGGACAATTTATAAACCAGTGGTATGGCCTAACTGCTAAAAATATGGCATTGTGAGTTAGAAATGTGCTTTCTGCTTTGCTTGTTATGTAACAAGCAAAGCTCCATTTATTCTAATAAATGGGGAAAACAATGTGGTGCCAGGAGGAGGAGGAGGAGACCTATCATGTGACTTTTACAGGTCATATGACAGAGCATTCCTCCTGTCCTGGAGCATTCTCTGCAGCATTATGCATTAGAGTTAGCACAGTGTAAATGCGATGCCACAAAAATCGAACTTGGAAACCATTAGAATATTGTCATGTCATGTAGCGACATTTACATTATAGTCATCAGTAAAATCTTCACATTCTGACCATGGGTCACCTGAAAAAAAGGGAAAAAAATAACAAACAAATTGCAAGTTAATAGGCATTGGTACCTACTAGTATGGTTCAGCACCATGCAGCTAAAAAAAATAGTAATTTCTAATTCTCATAAAATGATAGCATTGTTAGGATTTTACAGCAATACATCAATAAATTCAATAAAACTACCATTAAAAAATATATATTTAAAAATATAGAAATAAAGGTAGTAAAAAGAAGGAGGTAATGGATTTTTTTCATGCAGAATTTTTAATAATAATTTAATAATTATTACAAAATTATTATTTAGTAAATGATGTCTATTGATCATGAGGCCATTTAGAATATACCAAACTACGTGACAAAATGTAGAGGTGCGAGGAATAGTACATTAGTAAAAAAAAACTGCTCAAATTTCTCATTTACCATTCCCAGCTTAGGTTAGACATATGGGTTGATTTACTAAAACTCAGCATCTAACTTTGGCTTGTTCAAATACGTTTTGACAAAACTGGAAGCTGATTGGTTTCTATGCAGAGCTGCTCCAGATTCTGCACTCTCCAGTCTTAGTAAATTAACCCTATCATGTGCTTTGCAAGAACTGTCCCCCCATCCCCCCTAGCGAGGAGGAAGTAATAGTAGGCCACCCTCCACACTGCTATCTCAAAAGTGCTAAGCCAGCTTTTGGAAGTTGGACCAAATGAAAACAGGAAAAAGAGTGGTAAGCTGGGGTTAAGTAAAGAAATTGCCCTAAAACAATACAGCCAATATGTTCCTTTCAACAAAAATGATTTGTCTTTTATAGGACTTCTGAATCACCCTTTCACCTTGGCTTGTACATGTGCACGGTACCACATATTGCAAGATGCAAATTAGGGATATATATAAATAATAAATAAATTATATAAATTATATATATAAATAAAAATTAGGAGCCTCGTTGGGGGGTGTTTGTGAAAAAGATCTAAACAGACCTCTGATGTCTCACTTTTGAGACAGAGAAAGGCACTGAGGACAGAGCTTCCCCAGTCTTTTTTTCTGCAGCCTCAGCTGCACTGGACAGCAAATGAATGGGAAGTGCTCTGTTCTGAGCAGCTTCCTGTTCATTTACAAACAGCAGCATAGTAAACATAGTTTACTATGCTTCAGTTACGAATGAACACAGGAGTGACCGGTACAGATCACTCACTGTGTTCATTTGAAGGAAGGGGCCAGTAAATAAAATATTTGCCGGACCCTTCCCCTGCTCTCTATCCTGAAAGATCCCCTGCAACAGCCAGAGAGAGAAGGGAAGCTGGCAGCAGTGCAGGTGGGAGGCAGGGGGCATCAGAAAGCAGGGGAAATTGGCATTGCACAGGGTGATTAGGGTGTGCCCAGGCACACCTGGCACACCCTGTGCGCACACCTATGGCAATAGTTCTGCTGGTAGGATCAACAGGTTTTTACAAGGTGATTCAGGGCGGTCAGAGGATAATGATAAGGCAGTTTTAGTTTTGTTGGTAGCCATCATAACAAAACATTTTTTCCACTTTCAGCATGGTATATATTATACCCTGCGTCTCTGCATATTCTCTATAACAATTTATTGATTGTTATCAAAAGGAATGTGGTGCTATCCTACAGTTCGCTAATGATGTGGATGAGCTGTTCAATGGCATTGAGAAGGGAAAGAGATTGGATGGTTTAACTAATAGACATATTTATGATGGGGCTCAAGAGAATAATGGTGCAAAAGGCCTTTAGGTAAAAAGTGAATGTGACCCAAGGCATAATGGCTTTGGATGTTCAAAGTATGGATTGTTACTGATTATTCTTATGACTTATGACCTATGAATGAACAAATCTGTAATATACAGTTCTAGAAAAAAAAAATAATCAAAAAATACACATATGATATGCTTATTTTACTGTAGAATGCATCAAAGTGGTTTATTAAGGAGCTATCTAACATTTATGACCGCACCAAGCATTTCTACAGTAAAAATCACATACAATAAAGCAATGTAAATTAAACTTCTTGATCACATTTAAACACAATGCACTTTGGATTGTTAACATGCCTATTTAATTCTTTATATACTTTATAATGGAAGGATAATGCAGAATTGTGTTTCGTCTTTATTGCTCACACTTCATCAAGTTTTTGGGTATTTTCATCAATTAGTTGACTAGTGATTCCTCTTGCTAGCTAAGCAGTTCTGGACAAACAGGGGATGGCAGAGTTCTACAATTAGATCAAAAGATCAATCGTAATGTACCATTTTCTCCTCACCCTGCTGCTGTAATAAAGTGGCTACAGGTCTCCAGGGGACAACTCAAAATCCTACTACTGATATTTCTAAATTAGCTGACTCTGTGACCTTGCTGGTAATTGCATTAGTTTATCAATGTTCAACACAATTTATTACTCTCCAATATGTACTAAAGTGTTTATCTCTCTGCTCTAACAATATTAAAACATTGAAAGGCAACTCTATCTGTCCTGTTCTAAGGAGCAAGGAATCAGGGCTGGTTGAAAGGAAAAGCTGTTACAGGGAATTAAAGTGTGCAGCATTTTTAATGGCAGCAGACTTTTTTTTTTTATATTAAAGGTATGCCTAATAATTTACCACATACTGTATGTCTAATACAAGGACCTACAAATAGGAATACCAGAATGACTCCAAATAAAAGACTATGCTAATGAGCTTTCTTAACGTGGATACTTTCTCTAGTTGAAATATTTGCTGAACCAAGGTAAATGACAATTAAAGGGTACATAATAAAGTAATAACACATAATAGGGTCAATTCACAAAGCTGCATAGGTTACTGCATTATTTTAGCATCTACATTTTAAATGATTAAAAAATGAAGCACCACATGAGGAATAATTATTTTGTTTCATTAACTTAATATTTCTTTATTAAAAGATTCTTGAACTGATGTTCTATCTAATGCTTTTATCTCTCCACTTGGAATGGCTCCTTTCCCTGCTTAAAGTGGTAGTAAAACGGAAAAATTACCATCAAAATACTTACCGTAATTTTCCTTTCCTGATGGACTCCATGGCAGCAACGTGTGGGTTTAGTCCCACCTCTACTACCCTATAGGACACTACTCCTATAAATGTTTGCTCCCTGCCCATGGCCGTGTTCGGTAACTAGCCTACCTCAGCCATTCGGGAGGGAACTTGTGCTGCCATGGAGTCCATCAGGAAAGGAAAATTACGATAAGTATTTTGATAGAAATTTTCCGTTTTCCTGACAGACTCCATGGCAGCAACGTGTGGGAAATAACTCACCGTACACACCCGGGTGGGCCAAATGCTGAACAAAAGATTTATTTAACACTGTCAACCGATAGAGCTTTCAAACCCAAATTGACAGAAGATAAAGGTGCTGGTTTAATACAGTAACGAGACATGAAAGTATGAATTGATGACCAAGAAGCTGCTCTGCAGATCATATCAGGTGCAACATGACGCGAGGCCGCCCAAGAAGTTGAGAGACTTCTAGTAGAGTGCGCTGTAACGGCCTCAGGAGGAGCCAAGGTTCCTTTGACCCTAAAGATTGAATTTCTGAAATCCTCTTCGCCGAAGTTATGGCTATCAGAAAAGAGGTCTTGAGGGTTAATTCTCTGACTGAGAGTGATTTGTCAAGTTGTGAAAAGAAATCCAGAACTAACGGAAGATCCCATTTGGGAAATCTAGGTTTCCTCTGTGGCCTAAGCCTGGCTGCCCCTTTGAAAAACTGTTGAACCAAAGGATGTTTGGCCCATGTGACTCCAGAGAAGGCTGAAATTGCAGACACCTGGACACGAAGAGAACTGACAGATAGTGAGATATCCAGTCCTGTTTGCAAGAAACTTAAAATGTCCGAACCGCCAGATTAGTACAGGAGTTGGACTTAGAAGACATATGGCTAGCAAACCTTGACCAAATGCTTTCATATACCTGATTGGTACTATTTCTTCTTGCACTAAGGAGCGTGGGAATGACCTTTTCAGGGCAGCCTAGCGCATCCAACCTTCCCCTTTCAAAAACCAAGCCTTTAGGAGCAGGTGATCCGGGCAAGGATGTAGTCTCGATGCTTGAGACAGAAGGTCTGGTCTGGATGGTAAAGGAATCGGATCCCGGACACAGAGGAGTGTTAGGAGAGGAAACCAAGGCCTGTTGGGCCAGTAGGGAATTCTGGCTATCACATCTGCTATCTCTGACCTGAGTCTTTTGAGGAACTGAAGAATGATAGGGGTTGGCGGGAAGGCATAAGCTCTGTGGAACCACCATTTCTCCTTCAGGGCGTCCAACCCGTAAACTTGAGGGTCCCTGTACCTCGAATAGTATCTTGCCAGTTTCTTGTTGCAGGGGGAAGCAAACAGATCGACTTCCGGGGAGAACCCCAACGTTAGAACCCAATTGAATACCTCTTCGTGGAGAGACCACTCGTTGTTGTCTAGGGGTATTCGGGAAAGGAAGCCTGCCTGAACGTTCTGAACACCTGGAACATATGTCGCTGTTAAATCTTTCAGAATCCTCTGAGCCCAGGACATAATTGGCTCTACCTCTTGTAGTAGGGATAGACTTCGAGTACCCCCTTGCCTCCTTCTGTAAGCCACTGCTGTGGTATTGTCTAGCCTAAGTAGAACCGAAGTTCCCAGAATCAGATGATGAAACACCAGCAGTGCCTGAAAGGCTGCTCTCAACTTCAGAATGTTTGACACCATTCTTCTGGAGGGAAAATCCCAGGTGCCCTGAGCTACTCCCGCCAGGCAGTGGGCGCTCCAGCCCCTGTTGCTGGCATCTGTTGTTATAGTTACCCATGAGATGGGAAGAATGGAATGGCAGTTGGAGCCACTACAGAAGGGAGTTCCTCATGGATGCAGTAATTCGAATCAGCTGGGCTTTGTTGCCTGTCCACTGATGAAGGAAACCCTTCTGAAAGGGCTCATCCTCCATTGGGCCCACCTCACCATCGGAATCGTTGCCACCATAGTGCCGATAATTCTCAGGCACTGGAGGGCATGAAGATGGGAAACGGAGAGAGCTGGATGGATTCTGTCTCTGACTATTGAGCTGATCCTTGTCTTGAGCCAAGAGAAGAAGGTTGTCTAAATAATGATGCAGATGAATCCCCTTGGTTCTCAGGAGAGCCACCACTGCCAACAGAACCTTTGAGAAGACACGCGGAGAAGTTAATAGCCCGAAGGGAAGGTATGTGAACTGTAGATGAAGCTTGCCCACGGAGAAGCGGAGAAATTGTTGGAAGTCTTCCGCAACAGAGACATGAAAATAGGCGTCCTTGAGGTCTATGGAGACCATCCAATCTCCTAGTTGGACAGACTGTTGAATTGTGGAAAGCATTTCCATCTTGAACATTTCTTTTCTGATAAAGCGGTTTAGATGAGTCAGGTCTATGACAGGCCTCCAGGCCCCACTCTTCTTTTGGACCATAAAGAGGGGAGAATACATTCCCATGCCTCGCTGGTTGACTGGAATGGGGATGACAGCGCCTTGAGCCAACAAAGATTCTACGTAAGCTAGGAGCATTAGCCTTTTTTCTTCTGAAGCTGGAAGAGAAGTGGGGACCCACCTGAGTCTGGGGGCACCGATGAAGGTCCAAGCATGACCGGAGGATACCGTTTTGATGGTCCAGAAGTCCTGAATCGAGGCCGCCCAGACATGATGAAAGTGGAAAAGATCAGCCCCCACTGGGCCTGTCTGAGCGGGCCCAATCTCAAAAAGATTTGGATGGTTGCCTCTCCCCTTTTGACTCACTATTTGCAGACTTTTTGAAGGATGGTTGTCTTGACTTCCAGGACCCGGAGAATTCCTGGCCTGGTTTGTAAATACGAGCCTCTCTGGCTCGTTCCTGGTACTGTCTCTTCGGGAAAGGTCTTCTTTGGCCTTGCAGATGCCGATCTTGAGGGAGGAACCCTGACTTCCTGCCAGTGGCCCGAGTAATAGCCTCATCCAATTTGTTGCCAAAAAGAGAAGACCCTCCATAGGGAATTCGGCACCATACTTGTTTTGAAGCTGGGTCAGCCAACCAGGGACGGAGCCATAGAGCCCGCATGGTGGTGACAGAAGAAAGCAATACCCGGGCTGCTAAGCGTATGATGTCAATCGAGGCCTCCCCTAGAAAGGCAGATGCTAGCCTCAATTCCTGAATAGGCGAGCTCTTCGCCGTGTCATCCAAGATATTCCTAAGCATTTCATGCACATTATCCGCCCATACCTCCATAGCTTTGAACATAGCCACCAAAGCTAAAGCTGGCTTACAGGCCATGCCTGCTGTAAGATACACTCTCTTCAGATCAGCATCAATCCGTCTGTCCAATACGTCCTTGAAGGATACTGTATCCTCTAAGGGAAGTGTCACATGTTTTACCAGCCTCATCACGGCTGCATCCACCAATGGGGCCAACTCCAAATGCTTCACTTCTTCCTCCTTGAAGGGATAGAGCTTTAAAACTTTAGAAAGCATGGAATTCTTCTTCTCCACTTTGCCCCATTCATCTGTGATAATTTCGGCCAATTCAGTGGAAAATGGAAAATTAACACGTTCCTTTTTTAACTGTTTGAAGAATTTCCTCTGCTTGGGAGGAACAGCCACCGGATCCTCCCAGTTTAAGGTTTCTCTGATGGCTTTAAGCAAGGGAGGAAGCAGAGCAAAGTCAAATCCCACACATGGGTTATCTTCATCCGAGTCGCTATCAGAGATGGCAACCGAAGGGTGGCTAGGCAAAGAGGATTCCCAAGTATCCTGCAATTGAGTTTCTCTCACTGGGGAACATGAAGGCTCTGCCGGGGAACATCGGACTGGTCAGCTTTAATACCTCTAAGCGACCCTTTAACAACCCTCTCAACCAGGGTTTTAAGTTGCTGGTCCGTATCTCTCTTTAGATGCCTTGGCGTAGCAGAGATCACACAAAGATTTACCTGCAGGAACTTGTATTCTGCATCCCCAGCAGACACTGGCTGAGTGACTAGAGTGAGCCACCGAGGAATGAGAGCGTTCCTCGCTATGGTGTCCAGATTTTGAAGAATAACCATAAAGTTTAGATTTGGAAGAGGAGCGCCGGTGATGCGATTTAGAAGAGTCACTTCCTTTGTGAGAGCTGCGTTGCTATTCTGACCTAGAAGGGCTGAAGAACAAAGAAAAGAGAACTACAGAAAACAGAATAGTCAGGAAAGACAGTAACCAGACAAGGTCCCCCCCCGACTACTGATCATTCAGGAGCAGAAAACCACCCCTAAGTACCTTTTATGAGGAGGCTGGCCACAGGCAGGTGGTGGGGAATCCATGTCTCCAGTAATATCCATCCGGGCTCAAAAGACATAATAATCAGTACAAGGGACAGGGAGCACCAGCCCTCCTGTCTCAGAAAGCCACTTACCGGTAGCCAATCACACAGGGGCAAGGGGAAGTCACTGCAATAGCCCGCAAGCATTCCCAAGGCTTGCAGGCTATTTACCCTGTATAAATAGGGCGCCCCTGTGACATCACCGCCTGCGCCGAGATCGGCGCCAGTGCTCATGCGCAATTAGCGCCATTTTGCCGCTATCGCGCATGCATGAAACCATACCGTACCATACTCGCGCATGCACAGTACGGCCAAAAAACAAAACCGAGAGTAAAACAGTGGCTGGAACGCAGGAAGAACCAGCCGCCATGCCTGTATACATGATAAGTAATTTAAAAGAGACAGAGGGGAAACACAAATATGTAACATAAACTGCTGCGATGAACAAAAAAGGAACATCTCATCACTCCCAGCACGATCACCATGGGGAGAAGGTAAGAACACCGGACTTTCCAGGGGCAAAAGGGTCACCTGCTAATAGCTGGCTATCTGACCAATGTGCAGCCTTGCCTGCCAGTGGCCAGGATTTTGGCTTCTTCCAGTGCCTCTTCCAATGCCCACTCCATACCCTGCTAATAGCTAGGGCTTAGCGGAGTAATGCGACTTTCCAATCCCGAAGTCGCAGCTCGGCCAACCTTGATCATGGGGGTGAAAATCTTCAGGTAGAAAGACCACCACTAGGTCCTTGCGAAGGAGGACAAAAAAAAGAACACGGCCGTGGGCAGGGAGCAAAGATTTATGGGAGTAGTGTCCTATAGGGTAGTAGAGGTGGGACTAAACCCACACGTTGCTGCCATGGAGTCTGTCAGGAAACTCTGTACTGCCACTTGTACCTACAGGTAAGCCTATAACAAGGCTTACCTGTAGGTACTGTGAATATTTCCTAAACTTGCACAGTTTAGGAAATATCATGGGCGCATGCGCTCTGAAGGTCTGGCTTACAGTGCTGGACCTTGAGAGCCTGTGCCGGAAACGTCAGCTCCTGCGCACAGGAGTGACGTCATTGTGGCTCCGGTCAATCACATAGCAGGAGCTCGCAAACCCTGAAGACAGATGGGGGAACATGTCAGCCCTCTCAGCAGTGACTTTAGAGCACTGTAGGGCTTTGTTCCAAGGTGAGTATTTCATAATGTGCGAGTTTGTGATGCATACTAGCAGATTATGCCATTGCCTTGCTGTTTTTTTTATTTTTAACATCTGCAGTTTACAACCACTTTAACTCAATAGACACCTTACAGA
The DNA here is from genome assembly GCF_042186555.1 of Aquarana catesbeiana. Taxonomy (NCBI): domain Eukaryota; kingdom Metazoa; phylum Chordata; class Amphibia; order Anura; family Ranidae; genus Aquarana; species Aquarana catesbeiana. The sequence continues at coordinate 245,045,316 of NC_133325.1, read as the reverse complement.
AACAACGGTTAATGACAATGAGAAATCTAAAACTGAAGTTTAATATTCTTGCATTTTGCTTTCCCTGGAACCTTTCCTGTGCCTCCCATCGACAAGCTAATGACATTTTAAAATGAAAACGTGCATTTTTATTATGTGCCTTATAGTAGACCCAGTGGTGTCATCGCTTAGTTTCTGTGCTTCTCTATGCAATGCAGGCAGATCATGGTTAGTGGGAGGGGCCAGCAGGGTGCTGTACATAGATATCTGAAAGCATCACAACACTCTGTCTCAGGGTGCATTTACACAGGCGCATCGATCTGTATGCCCATGTGAAGGAGCTGTCTTTATCTGCACAGGATGCACAGGTGTTCTGTACAGACCTGTGCAGGCAACATGTTGAAATTAATGACAGGCCACTGGTGGCATGGACCTGCATGGATCTCCACATACATTCTGGAGTCTACATCCATGTGGGTCTGAAGCACAGATCAGAATGTAGTTGGTCTGCATCTTGGTCCATGCATCAGACCCATAGTTTCTTTACATACACTTTAACACAATATTTACTTTAACTAGCCTTATAGGGAAAATTTTCTTGTCTTAAGAACTTTTAATAAATAGTTTTCTCTATTTTTTGCTGCTAGAAATATAAACATTCAGTACAGTTGTTTGTTCAATGTAAAGTTGACCATGCATGTTAAGATGAATTTACATGCTACCCTCTTATGTAACTGTACAATCTATTGTAAATTTACCACAACCAGGTAATACGAGGACCTACATAAACAAACCCTTCAATTTGTACTCAGTCAAGTTCTTGCACCATATAGTTTTTTTTGTAGTTGTTGTATTCAGATTACAATCAGTTGCTTTACTGAGCTCCAGAGATCATGTGTATTATTGACAATAGTGATTTAAGCAGTGATTTAATAGGATCTTTCCTTCCTTATTATAAGATCACTTCAGCTCATCGCTGATTACCCAACGTGCACACCAGAATGCTATTATTTCCAAGGAAGACCTTATTTCTTCTTCCAAAGCTGACCTTACTTCTGCTTCCAAGAATGACCTTACTTCTACTTCCATTGGTGACCTTACTTATACTTCTAAGAATGACCATACTTAACCTTGACAACTCCAGCTGCTTCCACATAATTTCCATAGGTGACCCACTCATGTTACATAAAGATTGAATTATCCTTGCTAGGTTGATCCCTCCAGTGTGGTTCATTTCCTTCACCACAATTCTGGTGGCTTTTTTTTCTGTGGCTTCTAAGTTGAGTGTAGGCTGTAAGGTTAAAGTCACAATCACTCTGTACTATTGTCAAACAGCTTCCAAATAAACTGACTGGACATTACACTTGGGCAGTGAACACCTTCTGGAGTTTCAGATCTGAAAGTGACCATAATAGGCGCTTTCTTTAAGATGATAGCTATCATTTGTTTTATTGTCAATATCTGAATCATAATACTAGTATTTTAAAGGCTGATATCAAGCTATAACCAGTACTGCAAGGTGGGATTTTGTTTTAAGACAAGATTTTGCTCAGGGAGTACTATTTATTGTGTTTTAAAACATTGAATTTCCATATGATTTTTGTCAGAGCTTATGCTTTCATCTAGAACAATATAATTTTAATTAATTTAAATTATTTAGTATGTGAACAATATTAACCTAGGGTGCTTTATCCATGCTTGTGTGCTTCCAGATGTTGTACACTTGGTGGACATTATGCGGAGGTCACATCTCTTTTTCCGTAAATGTTGGTCGAGTTTACTACTAAACCTTGAAAAATCTTACTTTATGAGATCATGTGAGCTGCTGATAGGAATTTAGAGTGGAATAGTACAGATGTTTGATTATATTCACTATGCAGACCACATCAAAATGACAATAAAAAAAGCTCGCTAACACCTGCAGTGCATATGTCTCATATGGTCAGTATCTCACAGACCTTTAGGGAGAAAAATGTGACTAGCCTTCTGGCAATATTTTCCGTATATACTGCAGACAAAATCAGCATATTCATCAGTAGTGATCTCTTCCTCCTGCTGCACTGTGTTGTGCTTAGAGACCACAAGAGCAAGACATCTCCAAGTACAGAAGTTCAGATAAAGGACCAGCATATACAAAGGTTACAATTTGAGATGATCCCCACAGACTGGTCATTCAAATAGCCAAAGGTGTACATTTTGATATTTTGCCTTGATCAGAATACTTTATTAATCCCAAAGGGAAATTATTGTTAAGTAATTTACTATATACAATTATAGAGTATACTGGATAAATGGGTTATATTTCATCTTTGGATCTTTTAAATGTCGATCTGAGAAAGGGGTCGTCTTTACAATTACTAACAGTTGGTAAGCTTGGACAATGTCAGTATAAAAGCTGAAATTTAATTTACTTAGAAATAATTGCTCATAACTACGTTGGCATAATGGTTCTTTAGTAATGACAGTAATTTCTGGTGAACTAATAGAATGCATTACAGAACACTTTACCAACTTGTAGAATGGAGCCCATGCTGTAAATCCTTCCATATGCCTTTAAACTGACAAGTTGACTTGATCTTTAGCAAAGGCTATTCACAATTAAGGTGATATGTTGCAGATCCAGACATTTATTATCCATGATCAACATTCATTTAGTGATAGGAAAACAAGAAATGGAATATGGCTGCATACCCAGAACAAGTATGTAGTACAGAAAAGTTAGAGGTTCTAGTATGCTGCAATATATTACATTTCTGTTCTTTAGTTTAGATATTTTTTTACCCTTTTCCTACCACAGTCATAAGGCTTTCATCAACAGCGATGGTGACATTTACACACACTCCCAGCTGCTACAGTAGTCAGAACTGTGTGTGTACTTTCTTAACTCACAGTTGTCCAATCTCTTCTACAATCTCTTCCGTGCAACCTCCCCGCCATGTATCCTGGACTCCACTGTCACACCGCGAGGGTCCAATTCTCCCTCCGGTGAATAGATACAAACTCAGAGTGTATTAAACTACTACCTGGTTCGGAACTGTCAGTCTGCTGTGGCCAGGCAAGAAGCTAATGGAGCATAATCTGTGCTCCATTAGCTTCAGTAAATTTCAAGGGGAACATTAGGAGTCTAATAGACTACTGATGTTTTAATAAAGAGAACCTGCAAATATGCTATCACATAGGGCTATTGGTTCCCTATGTGAATGCAATAAAGCTAAGTGAAAAGAATTCAAAAAGTTCACGTAAAGCTCCTCCGCTCCCATATACGCACACTTACATACCTAAATGCATGCATTGGATGCAGCTAAATACGAAAGTGATTATTGCACTACATGTCAGAGCAATAATTATAGGATCCTCATTCACTGTTAACTCTAAACTGATGACCCATAAAGGCTTTCAAAGTGTCACCTATGGACAGATAAGAGTACTAAAATTTGTTGCCAATTCACGGGCATGCACAATTTTAAGGCTTGACATGTTGGGTATCTATTTGTTTGATGCAACCTCATCTGTTATACTTTACTAAATTTGCTTTTGTGTGCATTTAATTATCTTTAGTGTATTTCTACTAAAAAATATGTGTTTGATATATAATTTTGCTAATATCATGTGGCATAAAAAATTAAACCACGTTATTATCCAGGGTCCCAACTTATAGGGGTTTTAATTATTCTTCTGGCCTAAAATGTGCATTTTAAGAAAAAAAAAATGGAAAAAAGGCTCTGTCAGCAAAAGGGTTAACTGAACCAGGGATATTACTGTATGTGTGAAACTTCTTTCTTTGATTTCTTACTGTGAGTCAGCTGTACCACACCCTTCATAGTTGACAGCTGAAATTGCCATCGCACCACTTAAGAATAGTCCAAATTCCTATAACAGATAAAGACATTATTATTGTAAGGTCAAAGGTTGTACAACAATTTAATACAGACTTAATAAACCTTTTTTTAAAGACCTTCAGCTTTCTGGCTAATTTGGACTGGTAATAAAATAGACAGGCGAATCCTTTATAAGAGGTCAGAACCTTAGAGCTCTCCCGAAGGAATAGTTAATGTGGTGACAGAAAGTATTGTGAGTGGACAAATTATTGTGAAGATGTGGAATAATACAAGCTCATCGAACAATAAAAACAATTATATAGCCATTGTAGTACTGCCATTTTTTATTTTTATTTTTTTCTGTGGTGATAAACTTAAACATTTACAAAAGCTGAATTACAACTTTTTTTTTAATAAAAGCTATCAGTTAAAGCCATATATAAACAGCATACAATTGTTGAAGATTTTTTTTACTAAAGTTTACTAAATGTACTTACCTGCAATTGTGTATTATTTTAAATTCCAATCATTTCCTGCAGACCAGCTGAAATTTCAAATCAAACAACAGTAGCAGTACCTGCAGAGATGGCTACATTGGGAAAGAATATACTGTAGAAAAAGTAAAACGTGGCTAAGGCTTGATTCACACCTAATGCTGATGCGGCTCCCAGCACAGGTCCTGTGTGTCCTGGTTCACCGTTTCAGGTCCAAATTTTGGACTGAATCTGAACTTGAATTGGACCAAAAAATGCACAGGGCTACTGTGCAAAGTCACACCGGAGCCGCATCGAAGATATGTGAACCGGTTCCATAGAGAGACGGTCACAATCTCCTGCTATCGCGAATTCCCAATTCGCATAAGTGTGAACGCGGCCTAACACGTAGAAATTACACATTTTGTATCATGGTTCTTCTCTGTAAATTGGGCAGTGCAGATGCAATCTTTTCTGGGGAACCTCACTGTGAAACAACCAGTGTCAATGTGTATTCTAATTCTGTGCTCTCTAATGACAACCTAAGTGGTAAGGAAAGCAAGCATATGCAAAGAAGAGCTGCTTCTGCTGTGGCTTGGTAGCTCTACTGCTGCACTGAGCTTCTATACTAGTAGTCTATACTATTATGTATGAAGTTACAGCTTGCATTCTAAAGGTGTCCATAAATATGGTATGAATATTGCCTGATCCAGAGATTTCCAGCTTGATCGGGCAATGATTTCATATTTATGAGTTTCCACAGAAATCCCTAGGTGAAGCTGCTTGAGGGATTAAGAGATCAGCCAGGTTAGAAGACTTGTCCATTTCCACTGTTTCCCTTGAGATGAACTAGGGTTTGTGTCTGTGCAGAGACGTATTCATGAACATTTGGCAGATTCAGAAGTGCTATACTGCAATGAGTTTGTGGTTACGTGCCAGCCATCCTGCTATGTTTGTTGCCATTTTACATAACCCATACCTGCAGAGTTCAGTGTAATTTCCTTTTGGAACATATGATATAATCAAAGAATTTAGCCAATCGTGCTTGCCTAGCTTGTCCGGAACTTCACATTTTTAAAGTGGCCATACACTAGTATGTTTTTGAATAAACTTTCGTGCAAATATTCAAATAAACATTCTCAGCACATTTGATCAATTGATGAATGTCATTGGAAAATACTTCAAAATGTTGTTGGTTTTAACTTTCAATTTTGGAATGAATGGACTTTCCCAAATGAAAACCATATACACTGTTAGAAACTTGTTCTTTAGAGAAGAATTTCCATCTTGCCCCTTTAAATTTTCTCATTGCTTCAGTTGAAAACGAACATTTATTTGACCCCACTAACCTTCGAAAATTAAATGAACGTTCTTAAATGTCTTGATGGATTGAAGCAAAAATGCACTAGTGTGCTCCAAAGACATGCTGGTAGGTTAATTGGCTTCTGTCCAAAATTGGCCCTAGTAAATGAATGCGAGTTGGGGACCTTGGATTGTGGGCTTCTTGAGGGTAGGGACCAATGTGAGTGTGCAATGTATGTGTGAAGTGCTGCGTAAATTGACAGCACTATATGGGTACCTTAAATGAATAGGGATAATTGTAGACACGCACCTACACTCACTCAGGTTGAACTGGATGGACTGGTGTCTTTATTCAACCTTACTAACTATGTAACTATGTATGGCCAACTTAAAGTGATTGTAAAGTCTTGTTTAAAAAAATAAATAAATGAGCAAACACGTTATACTTACCTGCCCTGTGCAGTGGTCCTCCTCTTCTCGAGTCCCTCTTCAGTGCTCCTGGCCCCTCCCTCCTATTGAGTGCCCCCACAGCAAGCAACTTGCTATGGGGGCACCCGAGCCGAGCTGCAGCTCCGTGTGTCCATTCAGACATGGAACTGCCATTCGGCCCCACCCCATCTCTCTCCTGATCGGCTAACTGACTTTGATTGATAGCCACAGGAGCCAATGGCACTGCCACTGTGTCTTAGCCAATCAGGAGGGAGAGTCAGGGCCGGCCAAGGGACGCGTGGACTTCACTGGACAGAGAGGGGCTCAGGTAAGTATTAGGGGGTGCTGGGGAGGCTGCTACACACAGAAGGCTTCTTAATGCATAGAATGCATTAAGATAAAAAAACCTTCTGCCTTTACAACTCCTTTAACTTAACACTTTGGCATGTAACACTTTGGCACTTTGCACATCCTGAAATTAAGCATACGTGGATAGATTTATTATGAAATGATGATGAATACATATCATTTAACATTTAATAGTGTAAAAATGAATGGAGCAACCTATCAGTTGGACAGCTATTGCCAGGGAATACCTGTTATCATATGCAGTGCATTGAACAGAAATCTATTAGCAGCAGGCATATCAGGCAGGTTATGCCTCGAAAAATAAAGATCAACAGTCTAATAATGTAATGTTGGGAGATAGTAGATGAGCTGTGAAAGGTAGAAATGGGGGTGAAATAAAGCTGGCTATCAGACAAATATTCATGCAAAAATTCTCAGTATATTCAATGACTTCTATTTTGGAATTATTATAATTTCCCCAATGAAAAACACATACATTGTTAGAAATTTGTTTGTTGGGGCAAAATTTTCCATTCTGCTCCTTTGAATTTTTTGATCAGTTTGATTGAAAACAAATGTCGATTTGACCACAAAAATGATTCGATAATTGAACATTCTTAAAACGAAAAATTTCAAACAAAATTTTGATAGTGTATAACCAGCTTTAGTGGTTTTGGCAAGTCAACGTCTATTAACCGCTTCCCGCCGGCGGGGCATAAATGGACATCCTCTGGTTTCAATGGTTATACTGGGATGATGCCTGCACCTACAGGCATCATCCTGTTATCAATCTCTATCCGGCAGAAGTGTTCTGAGTGGCTACTTAGCCACTTGATCACTTCTGTGGGTGGCGGTAAGGGGTCCCACCGCCGTGTCTCCCGGGCTCTTCGGTCCCATCGCAGTGGCCAGGAGCGATGTGGTGGCGATTACTGCCTTGTACAGAGAGAGACAAACTGATGTTGTCCCCCCCCCCCTCTGTAACCCCAGAAACCAGGAACGACGAGTAGTTTGTCATCTCCAGTTCCGCCCCTTTGTGTACCTGGCCACCCGAAGCAAGGTAAGTAGCCGATCAGACCGATCTGTGTCTGATCAGCTACATGGGATGCCAGAGGAGAGATTTGGGGTCTAATAGACCCCAAATCTCTCCATAAAGAAGACCTGTCACGGCCCATGCTACCACAAGGGATGTTGTTCATCCCTTGTGATAGCAATAAAGTTAGTGCAAAAAAAAGAAAACATGTAAAAAAAAAATTTGGTTGTATAAAATAAATAATAATAAAAAAAAAAAATGTAATTGTGTTTGAAAAATTGCTGCACAAATACTGTGTAACATAAAAAATTGCAACACCCACCATTATATCCTATAGGGTCTCTGTTAAAAAAAATGTATATAATGTTTGGGGGTTTAAGTAATTTTCCAGCAAAAAAAGTTGATTTTTACATGTAGGAGCGAAGTGTCAGAAATGGCCCGGATGGCAAGTGGTTAAGCTGAAAAACTTTACCTTGCTGTAGAGTCCCTCCAACACTGCAAAGGTTAGCTGAGCATTTTGTCTCAGTGGTAAAGGAATACTTTGAAACACTTAAATCTCACTCCCACAGTCTTTCTCCGGCAGGTTCCCTGAAGCCACTCCTCTTCACTGCTTCAGCAGTCACAGCTCTCTAATGTCATCATTTACAATGCTGGGCCTATACTGCATTGTGCTTGTGGATGTTGAATGCCAGCACACATACCGGGAGCGCTGGAGAGCAGTGAAGATCACAGCTGTTGGGAGGGTAAGGAGTAAGTAGTTCACCTTATTCATTACCCCAAGGCAAAACGGACAAAATTGATTTAAGGTAAGTTTTATGTTAACATCACAAAATGAACACAATCAAAATTAACAATGGCTTTCCCTTAAATATATGATTTGTAGATAGCAGGATTTTATGCAATGCTATGTTTCAATTCTCGTTTGAAAAAAGTCAGTGACTAGGAAATAAAACTTGAAATGTGTTTTACAGATGGGAAAATCTTGAAAACAATGTCACCATTATTTTGCGTTCTATGACATATTTGTACGCACGGCAGAGTTCTCATATTTTGTACCATGAAGAAGAAGCTGACAAGCTTCTCACATTTAAAGATTCATTGTAAAGAGGGAAAATGTAAATTAAAGACATTCTGAAATTGAGCTGATGGCAGCTTTTCATGAGCATCAGTGAAAGATGAAATGATCTCACAGTCAGTTCCAAAGCAATTAGTGGAAGTATTGTTAGATATAAAGCAAAGACTGGAATATCTTGTACCTGTTACTCAAGTGTATGTTATAATATATCACAGTAACACATAATGTCTTTTTTTCCTTTTCCTCTCTTTTGCACTCACGCTTACACAGTTCTTTCCCAAAGCATTCAGTGAAGCAGTCAGTAAAGAATGGAGCAGGCTAAACACAAGAAAAAAGGATATTATGGTTGCTCAGAGAGACATAGTAGAGAGAACAAAAATATATTATGGTTGCTCAGAGAGACATAGCAGTCAGTGTGCCGTCTACACTAGCTGTGATGGAGAAGGTAAAGGCTTCATGAAGTCATCATGTGAAGTGAAGTGATGTCATCATGTGTTAACATTAAACGACAACTGTCTGTACATAAAAAGGTCCAAATGGGATCTCAAGTAAAAGCCTAAGTACATTCCTTGTCATTTTATCAAATTTTGCAGAAGATCCAGTCTTGACACCTGGAGCCAAAACGACACTTCAAAGCTGCAGGAACAGGAGCTGTAAAAATGTGCAATAGACTCCCTCAAGAATTAGCTCTGAACAGCTCAGTAGATTGTTTTAAAAATGAGCTGGATGCATTCCTAAATGCACAAAATATAACTGGATCTTAAGATCTATAGGTAATAACACCAGAGATTGTAGATCCAAGGAATATTTGATTACCTTTTTGAGGACCAGGATATAATTTATTTACCCAGTTGGGGCAAATTGGATCATGTTTTATAGGGTCTTTTTGCCTTCCTCTGGATCATCTGTGGTATAGGGCTCTGTATATGGAGATTTTCTGTTTATTTTTATTGTTTGAACTAGACGGACTTGTGTCTTTTTTCAACCTGACTAACTATGTAACTAACAAGACAACTATGTAAAAACGAAAGTGGTTCTAAAGCCTAAACATGTTTTACCTTACTGCATTCCTTGCATTAAGATAAAAAAAAGTTTAGGCATCAATTTTGGCCCCTCACCCCCCTTATGCCGCGTACACATGGTTGGAATTTCCGACAACAAACGTTCGATGTGAGCTTGTTGTTGGAAATTCCGAGCGTGTGTACACAATTCCGACGCACAAAAGTCCACGCATGCTCGGAATCAAGCAAAAGAGCCTCACAGGCTATTGAACTTCATTTTTCTCAGCTTGTCGTACGTCTTGTACGTCACTGTGTTCTCGACGTTTGGAGTTTTTGATAACATTTGTGTGACCATGTGTATGCAAGACAAATTTGAGCCAACATCCGTCGGAAAAAAAATCCACGGTTTTGTTGTCGGAATGTCTGATCGTCTGTACGCGCCGTTATACTTACTTGATACCTCTTTCGACCCAACGCTGTGCACATCTTCAGCTCTTCTCTCCCCTCACTTCTGTGTCTCACTGGTTTTGCTAGGGCACCAACTGAGACACCAGCTGGGGCTGTCAATCAAAGCCAATTACAAGGAAGCGGGGGCAGGGCTGCATCCTGCCATCTGTGTCAATGGACTCAGCAGTGGGGCTCGGAAGCGGCTTCCCATGGGAGCACTGGATAGTGTGGAGAAGCCAAGAGCGACGGCCAAGAAGAGGAGGTTTGGGGCCATTCTGTGCAATTCTGTTGCACAGAGCAGGTAAGTATAGAGATTTTTTTTTGTTTTTTTAATTTAACTTTGCACTTGAAAGACTAGGGATGATTATTACATAACAGTCAGATATACTCAATGTATGACAAATCTTCCAGCTGACTCAACAGGGGGAACACTGCACTACATGCAGATTTTAAACAAAGGCTGTAAAAGGAGAAACATGGAGGTAGTGATTGCTGACTTTATTACTTTAAGTCGGTGACTCAAAACATCTTTGAAGGTAACAAAAGGACAGAGAGTTTGGGACTTTAAATATACCCTAGTGTGCACACTTACCATGCACAAACAGAAATTATCCTATATCATACAGTTTGTATAAAAATTATTTTTTATTACATACAATATAAACACACATATTGTTGTCTGTGAAATACATTGCAAAGATAAGTGCATTAAATCTTCTTGGAAGGTCAACGCATTTCGTGGATCATCCGCCAGGATGGATGCAATATAGTGTGCTCAATGCTTTAAGAGAGGAGAAATTGGGGGTCTCAGAGACAGCCTGCTGGCTCATGGGATGACAACTCTCAAGCACATAAACATAGACCAGAGCAAGCCTCAAATATAAGAGAGGAACAGATGACAAATGAATCAGTGTCCTAATGGGACCTCTCTAATCAAAATAAGTAGGTATGAATCAAGGTCAGGTGGAACCAGTGACATCCAATTATGGGTGAGCCAGACAATACCTTGTGCAGAGATCAGAGGTCTCACCCCTCATTCCAGCTGGAAGACCTAGGCAGTTTAATCTGGAGTTGGGCTTTAAATAAACTGATTTCTAACTTTTGTGATTGGCTTACTGTTTCTCAGCAGCTTTTCCTCTTATTTCATTGCTGGGACTTATTATGTGGCCATAGCTGCCATAACATTACAGGATGTCAGAAAAGAGGACATAATCTGTCAGTTTTCACAGAAAAAAAAAATCAGTTAATAATCTGCAATGAAGTTTGTAAAATCTACAGTACATAATGCATACAGCCAAGCTGGAGAGGATTTTCTTTTCCTTAACAAAAATGGAGTTGCTTTTGAAAAAAAAAAAAGTAACGAGGAGACACTTTTAGCATTCTAGAACATGGTATGTGATCAAAGCTACGTAACTTTTTTTTTTTGATGGTACACTTGTTCTTGTGTACCATCAAAAAGTTTAGCAATTCTTGGGCTTAAATTTTTTTTAGGAATGCAAATTCATTTTTATAAAAAATAAAGAGTGAAAGCAGAAAAAGACCATATGGTGCATTGATTCTGTCCCTTTTTTTATTTTATTGGGCATTTTATTGTTTTTTATTCTGTCTGACTCTCTTGGAAGTCTGTTACATCAGCCAACTATTTTGGTAAAATCATTCTGGGTTGTTGAAGTTAAAACTGTCAATGAACAAAGCTTTAGGTTTTATTCTGTGTAACTCTGTTTGCACCTTTGTTATTTGGCTGCTATAAGCGCTGAGCAGGACGTCAGATAGTTCCTATGGTGGCCTTAAGCCCCATACACATGGGCAGAGTGTCGGGAGACAAAAAATACCAGCCGACATTCTGCCCATGTGTATGTCGGTCTGTCGGACGTTCATGCTGGAAAACCAGCAGCTGACCGACTTCCGATCAGCGCTCTAAGCCAATGGCAGAGAGCACTGATCGGAATGTTCTGGCGGGGGGTTCATCCCCCTTTCACAACACAACAGCTCAGCGGGGGAGATCACTGAACTAACCTGGCATGGTTAGTACAGCGGCCATTGACCAGAGCTGTAGTGTGTACACGGCTTTACAGCCTGGAGCTAAACTGTCACTTCTGCTCTGAGAGGGAGAGAATACAACTATATAACAGAACCAACAACTGTTTCAGAAAGATAAAGCTGTACAGCTATTAGAATTTAATAGTGGAGACTTAGTTACAACAAATTCCCATTTTGACTGGTTCGCCTTAAAGTGATACTAAACAGAGAAGTGTTAATTGCCATAATTCATTCACATAAATCATATACAGTATGTCATGTCACTGTTATTTTTTTTAATTCTCTAAATACCTAATTTCTGCAGCACTGTTGTGTGGTCACATGATCTTTTCCTGCTCTTTTGCATTTGCAGGTAAAGATCTTTGGGAGGGGCTTCTATTACTCTGCTGATGGATGCTATCTACAGTGTGAGTCTGTGTCTAGCCAGCCCTGATTGGTTCTGTGCCAGTGAGTTTCCTAGTGAAAGTAATCAATCAGCATACAATATCCCACCCCCATAGTGTTTAGCAATAGGAGGACATGGAGGAGAAGGGTGGAAGGAGAGCGTCATTTACCATTGTGTCTACGCCCATAAGTGTGAGTCTATAGTTATGTGGGCTGCACAGATAAGATAAAGTAGGAAATGAAAAGCTTTGAAGGTAACTGAAATTGAGCATGCTCTGTAGAGGACGCCAGCTGATCTACACAATCTCAGCCTGCAGCGGGGACACAGAGAAGATGGAAGGGACAGCTGAAGGTAGGATAAACCAGGTATAATTCACTCAACACAAAAAACAAATGTTTTAGTGGGTTTATTGGGTTTGTGAGTATGAACACTCCGTTATAAAGCATTTATAGAAAAGTTTTTCATACTTTAGGTTTAATAACACTTTAAAGAATAAGCTTACTTAGCTTATTACTTTTTAGGACTTTGTGATGACTTTGTTTTTTTTTTTTTAAGTTGATAACCAAAAAAAAAAAAAGAGGAAGGTAATACAGTGGGATTTAAGTTAGAGAAATACCTTTTATGCTTTAATGAGACTACCAGCAGAGACTTTCCATTTTATACTACATAAGGGAATGTACATATGTTTGTATATATTCTTCTAGTTTATTCATTCTGGACTAAAACCTAAAAATTGTACATTTTGTAAAAATGTTATAATTTACACTTTGCATTATAACAACTTTTCTTTCCAGAGCATCAGCACATGCAATATAACACAGTGCAACACCCCTCAAACTCTTCCAGACCACTTGGTCATGTTCAAGGGGCGAGTCTGCTTCTTTTCACAGCAAATGCAAAAATGGAAACCCATGTATCTGATTTGTAAATCACAATTTTGAATTAGGGAACAGTACCTTTGGTACCAACAATTAGGAGAGACGGGGCCCAATATGGTGGAAGAAGCATAGCCAAGTCCTATAAAGACACATAATGCACCTGCTAAACTAGATAGTGAAAAAACAGCAGCAAACGAATTAGGTAATTCCTCTGTTCGCTCTGCTCTCTTCTCATGTCAGCAGGTTTCTTCCCAGTATATGTGCTCTGTTGCATAGTGCTATGCTTCTTTCTCCCAGTTGGAGCGCTACTCTACAGGGAGGCTGATTTCAGGACAATTTCAATTATTTAAACTGGTTATGTTTCAAAACACATTGACTTTTTAAAATAAAAAATGCCAATCATTTGTTTTTTTGTATTTGCTTGGAGTTTACCTTTAAAATCAATAAAAGCAAAAACTTAATGGATCCTCGTTTATAATTTTATTTATTCACTAACCCAGGTGAACCTGGTTAAGTCACCACAGCAGGCGCTACTGGGACGCCCAGTTGGGGAGGTACCAGGACACATGAGGCAGCTCATAGCATTTATCTTTACAGCCAGAATTTCAGTAGCTAGGTCTTGGAAGTCATCCACAGTCCTCTTTGACCTGGTGAAAACCAAGTTGTCCTGGATCATGATTAATGAACATCTCTTGGCATAACTACTTGATAAGTGGGCCATCTTCGACAAAGTTGGGAGTCTTGGATCAAGTATCTGTCTGAAGCCTTATGAGGTACCAGTACTTAGTTATGCTGGTAATGTCAGCAGTGCACATCTCTCTTTACCCTACTCTTCTTTCTCTCTTTTTTATTAATTTCTCCCTTTTTTCCTGGTTTTTCTCTCCTCTTCTGGATGTTGATTTGAAAAAACAGCGAACTATGTTTTTTGAGCTTTTTTCATGTACGTGGAGCACTGTGGGGGCACTGCTTACAACTTGGATCCCTGGCTTAGCTTCCCTGTCCCCACTACCACGCCGTTGTGGTTCCCCTATCTTTCTCCATATGGAGCCCAAAGCAGCGACAGGGAACCCAGGATATGCTTACTTTCTTGTCTTTTGTTTCTCTTTTATTGTTTATGGTAATACAGTTCCTAGCACAAAGTAATATACCAGGTTTAATAGTTAGATCATATTATTATGTTCACATCCTTTGTACCTTACTGTATCTTTTTGGTATGCTAAAATACCTGTTTCTTTGTAAAAATTTTGGAACTTGATCTGAGATTAGAAAAGAAAAGCAAAATCTTAAATTTTTAGTCTTAAAATCAAATCACAGCCAGTCACATGTAAACATGGAGATGCTGGTAATCGGCGCTCCTTGCCTCACACTGACAGAGCGTGTGGCTAGGAGAGCCGATCAGTGGCATCTCCTCACAGAGGACATCTAGATATGTAATCAGGGCACTGATCATCATTGCCCTGATTACAATAAATCCTCCCACAGTGCCAGCAATGAGTGCTCACCAGTGCCAGCAATGATTGCCCACCAGTGCCAGGAATGAGTGTCCACAAGTGCAACCAATCAGTGCCCATTAATGATGCCAGTCAGTGCTGGCTGTCAGTGCTGCCATTCAATGCCAATCACTGCTGCCCATCAATGCCCGTCAGTGCCAGCCATCAATGGCCATCAGTGACCATCAGTGCCTCCCATCAGTGCTGCCTATCCGGGCCACCTGTCAGTGCCCACCAGTGCCACCTATCAGTGCCCACCAGTGCCGTCTATCAGTGCTCATCAGTGCCACATATCACTGGCACCTATCAGTGCCCATAAGTGCGGCATATTCGTGCCGCCTCATAAGTGCCGCCTCATCAGCACCCATCAGTGAAGGAGAAAAATTACTTATTTACAAAATGTACTGACAGAAACTAAGAAAACCTTTTTTTTTCAAAATGTTCCAGTTTTTTTTTTTTTTTAGAAAAAAAAAACCCAGGAGTGATTAAATACCACCAAAAAATAGCTCTATTTGTGTGAAGAAAATGATAAAAATGTCACATGGTTACAGTGTAGCATTACCGCGCAATTGTCATTCAAAGTGTGACAGTGCTGAAAGCTGAAAAATGGCCTGGGCAGAAAGGGGGTGAAAGTGCCCAGGATTGAGGTGGCTAATCTGATATTTTTATTTTTGCTATTTTGGAGTTATACTTTCTGTAGCATGTAATTTACTAAACCAACAATACCTTACCCTATTCAGATAGCTAAAAACTATTGATTGACCCACAGTCGTAGATTTGAAAAATATGCATCATAAGAATAGTGACCGTTACACTATGTTATTTTATTTTCATTCTTTGTACATCCTACTCAGAAAGCTAGATACCTTTAAGATCTCAAAAAAGGGCTGTAGTAATGAGAACAACAATCTTAACCACTTGCCCACTGGGCACTTAAACCCCCTTCCTAACCAGACCAATTTTCAGCTTTTGGTGCTCTCACATTTTGAATGACAATTACTCAGTCATGCAAAACTGTACCTATATGAAAATGTTGTCCTTTTTTTCACACAAATAGAGCTTTCTTTTGGTGGTATTTAATCACCGCTGGGTTTTTTTATTTTTTGCGCTATAAAAGAAAAAAGACTGAAAATTCTGTAAAAAAAATGCATTTTCTTCGTTTCTGTTATACAAATTTTGCAAATTAGTAATTTTTCTTCATAAATTTTGGCCAAAATTTATACTGCTACGTATCTTTGGTAAAAATAACCTAAATTGATGTATATTATTTAGTCTTTGTGAAAGTTATAGAGTTCACAAGCTATGGTGCCAATCTCTGAAAATTGATTACACCTGATGTACTGATGGCCTATCTCATTTCTTGAGACCCTAATAAGCCAGGAAAGTACAAATACCCCCAAAATGACCCCTTTGTGGAAATTAGACATTCAAAAGGTATTTAGTAATTTTTTCCCACAATTCTTTGCAAAATCAAGATTTTTTTTCTTTTTTTTTCACAAAATTGTCATATTAGCAGGTTATTTCTCACACACAGCATATGCATACCACAAATTACACCCAAAAACACATTCTGCTACTCCTCCTGAGTACAACAATACCACATGTGTGAGACTTTTACACAGCGTGGCCACATACGGAGGACCAACATGCAGGGAGCACCTTCAGGCCTTCAAGGAGCATACATTACACATCTAATTTCCTGACTACCTCTTGCATTTTGAAGGTCCTGGAGCACCAGGACAATAGAAAAGCCCCCAAAATTACCCCATTTTGGAAAGAAAACACCCCAACGTATAATCTATGAGGCATAATGAGTCTTTTGAACATATAATTTTTTTCTACAAGTTTTTGGAAATGTGGAAAGAAAATGAAAACGCTTTTTCTTTTTTACAAAGTTGTCCATTTATACAATATTTCTAACACATAGCATGTACATACCAAAAATTACACCCCAAAATAGATTCTTCCACTCCTCCTGAGTATGGTGATACCACATGTGGGAGACTTTTCTACAGCCTGGCCACATACAGAGGCCTAACATGCAGGGAGCACCATCAGGTGTTCTAGGGGCATACATTTCTCAAATTTAATTTGACTACCAATTACACTTTTGTGAGGCACTGTAGTGGCATGGATGAGAACTGATGTGGCATGGATGAATATGAATGGGGATGGATGAGCCATGGATGGGGATGGCTGAGCATGGTCGAGCCATAAATGTGGATGGCTGAGTATGGATGAGATCACTGAGCACGAATGAGTATGGCTGGGTATGGCTGGGTGTGGATGGGATGGCTGAATATTGCTGGTTATGGATGGCTGTGCATGGATGGATGGATGAGTATTGCTGAGTATGGATGGCTGAGCATGGGTGGATAGATGAGTATTGCTGAGTATGGATGGCTGAGCATGGATGGATGGATGAGTATTGCTGAGTATGTATGGCTGACCATGGATGGATGAGTATTGCTGAGTATGGATGGCTGAGCATGGATGGATGAGTATTGCTGAGTGTGGATGGCTGAGCATGGATGGGTGAGTATTGCTGAGTATGGATGGCTGAGCATGGATGAATGAATGAGTATGGATGGCTGAGCATGAATGAATGGATGAGTATTGCTGAGTATGAATGACTGAGCATGGATGGATGGATGAGTATTGCTGAATATGGATGACTGAGCATGGATGGATGGATGAGTATTGCTGAGTATGGATGGCTGAGCAGGGATGGATGATTATTGCTGAGTGTGGATGGCTGAGCATGGATGGATGGATAAGTATGACAGAGGGATGGCCGAGTATGGATGGATGAGTATTGCTGAGTATGGATGGCTGAACATGGATGGATGGATGAGTATGACAGAAGGATGGCTGAGAATGGATGGATGGATGAGTATTGCTGAGTATGGATGGCTGAGCATGGATGGATGGATGAGTATGACAGAGGGATGGCTGAGCATAGATGGATGGATGAGTAGGACAGAGGGATGGCTGAGCATAGATGGATGGATGGATGAGGCTGCAATGGGCACAGATCAGTGCTGTGGGCACTACAGATCCAGCCCACAGCGCTGCTGCAACCGATATCTCCCCTCACACTGTACTGATCGGTACAGAGAGGGGAGAGAGAAACCGGACATGACGCAGTTTATTTACAAGTGATCAACCCGTCATTTGACGGAGAGATCACGTGGTAAACGGCCGCTGTCAGCGGCCATTTACCATGATCCAGAGGATCCGGCGGTCACGGATACTCCAGTGTGCATTCCCCAGGGGGGCGTGCG
The DNA here is from genome assembly GCF_042186555.1 of Aquarana catesbeiana. Classification (NCBI taxonomy): domain Eukaryota; kingdom Metazoa; phylum Chordata; class Amphibia; order Anura; family Ranidae; genus Aquarana; species Aquarana catesbeiana. The sequence continues at coordinate 245,027,337 of NC_133325.1, read as the reverse complement.
GGAGCGCGATTCTGGGAGGGCATCAATGTACGCCCTCCCAGAGTTATCGAGCCGCGCTGTAGCCATCATTTGGCTATAGCACGGTTGTTAAGTGGTTAAAGGGATTGTAATGTCTTTTTTTTTTGTTTTTGTTTTTAAATAACAAACATGCCATGCTTACTTGCTCTATGCAGTTGGTTTTGCACAGAGCAGCCCTGATCCTTCTTTTGTCGGGTCCCTCTTTGAGGCTCCTGGCCCCTCTCTCCTGTCGAGTGCCCCCAAAGCAAGCAGCCGAGTCACAGCGCCTGTGTACATTTGGACATGTAGCCCTGACCCACCCCTTTTATTCTGATTGGCTAACTGACTTTGATTGGCAGCCATGGGAGCCAAGGGAGCTGCTGCTGTGTCTCAGCCAATCAGGAGGAGAGTCCTGGACAACTGAGACACTGGTGGACATCGCTGGACAGAGATGGGGCTCAGGTTAGTTCTGCATAAGGGTGCCTGCTACACACAGAAGGTTTTTTATCTTAATGCATAGAGTGCATTAAGATAAAAACCCTTCTGCCTTTACAACTCCTTTAGGTTGATCTCAGGCTGTAGAAAAAAAATTATCACTATACATTGTGACTGCAGACTGGACTTCTGAAGGTAAAGTTAATTTTTAAACAGAGCTTTCACAACTATAATTTGTTTTCAGTAACCATTGCTGGCTGTTTCTTTTCCATAAAGATTCCAATATATCGTCCAGCTGGTCTCTGTAAATAGAAAACAAATGTTATACATTGCTAATACATTATAATTGACCTAGTAATGATGCGTATTTGTAATGAATATACAATAAATAAACGTAAAAAGCAGGCCATAACTTAGAGCCGAACTTAAAGTGATTGTAAAGGTTCGTTTTTTATTTTTGTTCAAATAACAAACACATTATACTTACCTCCAGTGTGCAGCTCGTTTTGCACAGAGTGGCCCCGATCGTCCATTTCTGGGGTCCCTCGGAGGATCTCGCGGCTCCTCCTCTGATCAGATAACCCCCTAGGAGAAGCGCTCTCCCGGAGGGTTACCTTGTGGGCGCGCTCCCGAGTCCAGCATTTGTGTCCATAGACCCGAATGCCGGACTCGGCCCCGCCCCCCGGCGCCCGCATCATTGGATTTGATTGACAGCAGTGGGAGCCAATGGCTGCGTTGCTATCAATCTATCCAATCAAGAGCCGGGACCCCGTGGAGAGAGGGACAGCGTGTCCTCGCCGAGGGAAATACGGGGCTCAGGTAAGTAAAACGGGGGGGCTAGGGGGCCGGTCACTGCATAGGATGCATTAAGGTGAAAAAACATGAGGGTTTACAACCCCTTTAAAGTATTACTAAACCCAGGACCCTGCATTTACTAAATATTGTCTCCCACAGTACACAGAATATGGAAATGCAATTATTTTAGTAAATATAAACTGCTGAATACCTTTTTTTATCAGCAGTATATAGCAGTCTTGTGACTTCTATCATTGTCTGGTTAAAGCTTGTAGGAGGAGTTTTCATTCTACTCTGACTGTCCTATGAGGCTGCAGGACCTCTGACCCTCTGCCTGGACATTGCTGATTGGCCCTGTGCTGATCACATGCACCCTTCCAAGAAAAAAAACTCTCTCGCAATACACTCCAAACTTAGCATGTGCAGAGTGACTCCAAAGACTTTGTCTTATCAGGAGATGGATTAGGGACAGTGGAAGAAGGGGAGGATAAGAGAAGACAGGATCAAACAGCCTTTTTACACAATGCACAGGATTAACCCCTTAGGTTCCACAATGAGTATAACAAGCATGCTTTACTGCATATACACACTGATTTTACTGTTATGGGTTTAGTAACACTTTAAGGCAAGTATAAAAAACGAAACTGCATGCAGGTCTGTAACCATTAGCACATTAACAAATGTATTTTATAAGCAAGCAGTGTACATATTTGAGTTTGATTTGGTATCAGACTCTTGCAATTCAGTGTACAGCAGAGCTCATACAGGTAAGGCAAAAGCAGCAATAGGAGCAATTAGCTGAGGTGCAATGTCCATGCGTCAATAAAGAACACACTGTTAGGAGGAGAGAGCAGAGTGACAGAGAGATGAGCTAATCAATGTGCTGTTTCTGCTTTCAATGTTCAGTCACAGGCTGGGGGGAAGGACACAAGGCCCATAATTGTTACTTAGCTGGAGCAAAGAAAGATCAGTTGTTCCTGTCTCTGTGGCATAGTGATGTAAATCTCAGTACTGGATGGACAGCATCACAATTCTTTTGCCAGGCAAGACAACATCTATATTTAAGTGTTCTTGCATTTTGCCGAATGGTCCACGAAATGACGTTTTTGCGGCGAAATTGGTCCCATAGGAATGAATGGCGAAATGTTCAAAACTAGAGTGGGAAGTGACAAAAGCTGACAACCCCATGATCAGCCAAAACATTATGACCACCCCATGATCAGCCAAAACATTATGACCACCCCATGATCAGCCAAAACATTATGACCGCCCCATGTAAAAAAAAATATATTTTTGAAAAAAAAAAAAAATTTTTGAAAAAAGTAAAAAAAAAATTTTTGAAAAAAAAAAAATCATTTTTGAAAAAAAAAAATATATATTTTTGAAAAAAAAAATATTTTTGAAAAAAAAAATTATTTTTGAAAAAAAAAATATTTTTGAAAAAAAAATTTCTTTTAAAAAAAAAATTATTTTTGAAAAAAAAATATATTTGAAAAAAAAAATATTTTTGAAAAAAAAAAATTATTTTTGAAAAAAAAATTACTTTAAAAAAAATAATAATTTCGAAAAAAAAATTATTTTTGAAATAAAAAAAAATCATTTTTGAAAAAAAAAATTACCTTTGAAAAAAAAAATTACTTTTGAAAAAAAAAATCATTTTTGAAGAAAAAAAAATCATTTTTGATTAAAAAAAATTCATTTTTGAAAAAAAAAATTACTTTTGAAAAAAATGTTCAGCTCTTTCAGCGAATGATGGAACTTTTTTACTACTATTTATACTTTTTAAAATATTAAGCTTTTTAACACTTTTCACAGTTACTCAAGCCACTCCACCCCACCCAGTTACTCCGCCCACTCCAGTTGTAGAGGCAAGAACACTTTCACAATTTCCCCAGAAATTGTACCTTTTCTAGTATTAAGTGTTCTTGCATAGCAAGACCACTTACTGTTATCTCACATATATATTATTCTTATTATTATAGCCAAATTTACCACCCTAACTCCTCCCACAGTTTTTACACTACATAGACAAGTAATATACCGAAACGTGCGGATTGTTCCCGAATGGTGTGCTATTACTTTGTGGAACGTTTCGCCGAATGGTTCACGAAATATCGTCGTTTTTGCGGCGAAATTGGTCCCATAGGAATGAATGGGGAAACTAGAGTGGGAGATGACAAAAGCTGGAAAATCAGAACATGATTTCTAAACTGCCGCCACTCCCTCATTTTCAAGCCCACCTACACAAATCTTATATCAAAACGTTCAGCTATCCCTGCTGCCACTAAACATGTCCACGGCTAAGCCATAGTCCTGATAGTTTTCACAATATGACCATTTGTTTGCAACTCACGCCGTCCATTGACATTCATTGAAACTACACTCTAGCCCCCTCCAAATTTGAAGGGCAATTTCTAAACTGCGACTGTGCCTTCATTTTTAATATTTCAGAGACATACTATACATCAAAATCTAGGTCTGGGTCTTGTGATTCTCACAATATAAAGATCTTCGCTGTAGGATGTATAGTTTTTAAAATACGGCCATTTGTTTAGAGGTCATTTCAGGAAATTTTAGCCATTAATCAGAGTGTACTGTTAGTGTTTGTTTTGTTGCCATGGTTACCAAAGCTTCTGTTATACACAGGGGGGGAGGTGGCTGGAGCATCTCAGCTCTGATTACAGAGCCCGGGGGAGGGGACAGACACACCATGTACTGATTTATAATAGAGGAATATGATGGGGCAGTTTTGATGGGGTAATTCTGATGGGGCAGTTTTGATGAAGCAGTATTTGGGAAGCATAAACAGGGCATGAGCGTTGCTAGGAAACAGTGGTTGTAAACACAAGATGCTGAGACACTCCAAATGCATGTGACTTCATCTGCTAGACTTGATAATGCTTGTAGACTCCTCCCACAGTTTTCACACTACAGAGACAAGTAATATACCGAAACGAGCGGATTGTTCCCGATTGGTGTGTTATTACTTTGTGGAATGTTTTGCCGAATGGTCCACGAAATGACGTTTTTGCGGCGAAATTGGTCCCATAGGAATGAATGGCGAAATGTTCAAAACTAGAGTGGGAAGTGACAAAAGCTGACAACCCCATGATCAGCCAAAACATTATGACCACCCCATGATCAGCCAAAACATTATGACCACCCCATGATCAGCCAAAACATTATGACCGCCCCATGTAAAAAAAAAATATATTTTTGAAAAAAAAAAAAAATTTTTGAAAAAAGTAAAAAAAAAATTTTTGAAAAAAAAAAAATCATTTTTGAAAAAAAAAATATATATTTTTGAAAAAAAAAAATATATTTTTGAAAAAAAAAATATTTTTGAAAAAAAAAAAATTATTTTTGAAAAAAAAAAATATTTTTGAAAAAAAAATTAATTTTAAAAAAAAAATATATTTGAAAAAAAAAATATTTTTGAAAAAAAAAAATTATTTTTGAAAAAAAAATTACTTTAAAAAAAATAATAATTTCGAAAAAAAAATTATTTTTGAAATAAAAAAAATCATTTTTGAAAAAAAAAATTACCTTTGAAAAAAAAAATTACTTTTGAAAAAAAAAATCATTTTTGAAGAAAAAAAAATCATTTTTGATTAAAAAAAATTCATTTTTGAAAAAAAAAAATTACTTTTGAAAAAAATGTTCAGCTCTTTCAGCGAATGATGGAACTTTTTTACTACTATTTATACTTTTTAAAATATTAAGCTTTTTAACACTTTTCACAGTTACTCAAGCCACTCCACCCCACCCAGTTACTCCGCCCACTCCAGTTGTAGAGGCAAGAACACTTTCACAATTTCCCCAGAAATTGTACCTTTTCTAGTTCTTATTATTATTATAGCCAAATTTACCACCCTAACTCCTCCCACAGTTTTTACACTACATAGACAAGTAATATACCGAAACGTGCGGATTGTTCCCGAATGGTGTGCTATTACTTTGTGGAACGTTTCGCCGAATGGTTCACGAAATATCGTAGTTTTTGCGGCGAAATTGGTCCCATAGGAATGAATGGGGAAACTAGAGTGGGAGATGGCAAAAGCTGGAAAATCAGAACATGATATCTAAACTGCCGCCACTCCCTCATTTTCAAGCCCACCTACACAAATCTTATATCAAAACGTTCAGCTATCCCTGCTGCCACTAAACATGTCCACGGCTGAGCCATAGTCCTGATAGTTTTCACAATATGACCATTTGTTTGCAACTCACGCCGTCCATTGACATTCATTGAAACTACACTCTAGCCCCTTCAAATTTGAAGGGCAATTTCTAAACTGCGACCGTGCCTTCAATTTTAATATTTCAGAGACATACTATGTATCAAAATCTAGGTCTGGGTCTTGTGATTCTCACGATATAAAGATCTTCGCTGTAGGATGTATAGTTTTTAAAATACGGCCATTTGTTTAGAGGTCATTTCAGGAAATTTTAGCCATTAATCAGCGTGTACTGTGTTTGTTTTGTTGCCATGGTTACCAAAGCTTCTGTTATACACAGGGGGGAGGTGGCTGGAGCATCTCAGCTCTGATTACAGAGCCCGGGGGAGGGGACAGACACACCATGTACTGATTTATAATAGAGGATTATGATGGGGCAGTTTTGATGGGGTAATTCTGATGGGGCAGTTTTGATGAAGTAGTATTTGGGAAGCATAAACAGGGCATGAGCGTTGCTAGGAAACAGTGGTTGTAAACACAAGATGCTGAGACACCCCAAATGCATGTGACTTCATCTGCTAGACTTGATAATGCTTGTAGACTCCTCCCACAGTTTTTACACTACAGAGACAAGTAATATACCGAAACGAGCGGATTGTTCCCGATTGGTGTGCTATTACTTTGTGGAATGTTTCGCCGAATGGTCCACGAAATGACGTTTTTGCGGCGAAATTGGTCCCATAGGAATGAATGGCGAAATGTTCAAAACTAGAGTGGGAGGTGACAAAAGCTGACCACCCCATGATCAGCCAAAACATTATGACTGCCCCATGTAAAAAAAAAAATATTTTTGAAAAAAAAAAAATATTTTTGAAAAAAAAAAAATATTTTTGAAAAAAAAAAAATATTTTTGAAAAAAATAAAAAAATAATTTTTGAAAAAAAAAAATCATTTTTGAAAAAAAAAAAAATATTTTTGAAAAAAAAAAAAAATTATTTTTGAAAAAAAAAATTATTTTTGAAAAAAAAAAATTATTTTTGAAAAAAAAAAAAAAAATTTTGAAAAAAAAAAAATATTTTTGAAAAAAAAATAACTTTTAAAAAAAAAATTATTTTTGAAAAAAAAATATATTTGAAAAAAAAAATATTTTTGAAAAAAAAAATTATTTTTGAAAAAAAAATAATTTCGAAAAAAAAATTATTTTTGAAATAAAAAAATTCATTTTTGAAAAAAAAAATTACCTTTGAAAAAAAAAATTACTTTTGAAAAAAAAAATTCATTTTTGAAGAAAAAAAAATTCATTTTTGAAGAAAAAAAAAATCATTTTTTAATAAAAAAAATTCATTTTTGAAAAAAAAAATTACTTTTGAAAAAAATGTTCAGCTCTTTCAGCGAATGATGGAACATTTTTACTACTATTTATACTTTTTAAAATATTAAGCTTTTTAACACTTTTCACAGTTACTCAAGCCACTCCACCCCACCCAGTTACTCCGCCCACTCCAGTTGTAGAGGCAAGAAAGAACACTTTCACAATTTCCCCAGAAATTGTACCTTTTCTAGTATTAAGTGTTCTTGCATAGCAAGACCACTTACTGTTATCTCACATATATATTATTCTTATTATTATAGCCAAATTTACCACCCTAACTCCTCCCACAGTTTTTACACTACATAGACAAGTAATATACCGAAACGTGCGGATTGTTCCCGAATGGTGTGCTATTACTTTGTGGAACGTTTCGCCGAATGGTTCACGAAATATCGTCATTTTTGCGGCGAAATTGGTCCCATAGGAATGAATGGGGAAACTAGAGTGGGAGATGACAAAAGCTGGAAAATCAGAACATGATTTCTAAACTGCCGCCACTCCCTCATTTTCAAGCCCACCTACACAAATCTTATATCAAAACGTTCAGCTATCCCTACTGCCACTAAACATGTCCACGGCTAAGCCATAGTCCTGATAGTTTTCACAATATGACCATTTGTTTGCAACTCACGCCGTCCATTGACATTCATTGAAACTACACTCTAGCCCCTTCAAATTTGAAGGGCAATTTCTAAACTGCGACCGTGCCTTCATTTTTAATATTTCAGAGACATACTATGTATCAAAATCTAGGTCTGGGTCTTGTGATTCTCACAATATAAAGATCTTCGCTGTAGGATGTATAGTTTTTAAAATACGGCCATTTGTTTAGAGGTCATTTCAGGAAATTTTAGCCATTAATCAGAGTGTACTGTTAGTGTTTGTTTTGTTGCCATGGTTACCAAAGCTTCTGTTATACACAGGGGGGGAGGTGGCTGGAGCATCTCAGCTCTGATTACAGAGCCCGGGGGAGGGGACAGACACACCATGTACTGATTTATAATAGAGGAATATGATGGGGCAGTTTTGATGGGGTAATTCTGATGGGGCAGTTTTGATGAAGTAGTATTTGGGAAGCATAAACAGGGCATGAGCGTTGCTAGGAAACAGTGGTTGTAAACACAAGATGCTGAGACACTCCAAATGCATGTGACTTCATCTGCTAGACTTGATAATGCTTGTAGACTCCTCCCACAGTTTTTACACTACAGAGACAAGTAATATACCGAAACGAGCGGATTGTTCCCGATTGGTGTGCTATTACTTTGTGGAATGTTTCACCGAATGGTTCACGAAATATCGTAGTTTTTGCGGCGAAATTGGTCCCATAGGAATGAATGGCGAAATGTTCAAAACTAGAGTGGAAGGTGACAAAAGCTGACAACCCCCTGATTAGCCAAAACATTATGACCACCCCATGATCAGCCAAAACATTATGACCGCCCCATGAAAAAAAAAAATATTTTTGAAAAAAAAAAAAAATTCATTTTTGAAAAAAAAATATTATTGAGAAAAAAAAAATATTTTTGAAAAAAGAAAAAATTATTTTTGAAAAAAAAAATTATTTTGAAGAAAAAAAAAATTTTTGAAAAAAAAATTTTGAACAAAAAAAAATTATTTTTGAAAAAAAAATATATATTTTTTTTAAAAAATTATTTTTGAAAAAAAAATTTTTTGAAAAAAAAAAGAAAAAAAAAATATTTTTGAAAAAAAAAATATTTTTGAAAAAATAAAAAAAATAATTTTTGAAAAAAAAAATCATTAAAAAAAAATCATTTTTGAAAAAAAAAATCATTTTTGAAAAAAAAGTTCAGCTCTTTCAGCTAATGATGGGACTTCAACTGTTTTACTACTATTTATACTTTTTAAAATATTAAGCTTTTTAACACTTTTCACAGTTACTCCGCCCACTCCACCCAGTTACTCCGCCCACTCCAGTTGTAGAGGCAAGAACACTTTCACAATTTCCCCAGAAATTGTACCTTTTCTAGTATTAAGTGTTCTTGCATAGCAAGACCACTTATTGTTATCTCACATATATATTATTAAGTGTTCTTGCATAGCAAGACCACTTACTGTTATCTCACATATATATTATTCTTATTATTATAGCCAAATTTACCACCCTAACTCCTCCCACAGTTTTTACACTACATAGACAAGTAATATACCGAAACGTGCGGATTGTTCCCGAATGGTGTGCTATTACTTTGTGGAACGTTTCGCCAAATGGTTCACGAAATATCGTCATTTTTGCGGCGAAATTGGTCCCATAGGAATGAATGGGGAAACTAGAGTGGGAGATGACAAAAGCTGAAAAATCAGAACATGATTTCTAAACTGCCGCCACTCCCTCATTTTCAAGCCCACCTACACAAATCTTATATCAAAACGTTCAGCTATCCCTGCTGCCACTAAACATGTCCACGGCTAAGCCATAGTCCTGATAGTTTTCACAATATGACCATTTGTTTGTAACTCACGCCGTCCATTGACATTCATTGAAACTACACTCTAGCCCCCTCCAAATTTGAAGGGCAATTTTTAAACTGCGACTGTGCCTTCATTTTTAATTTTTTACAGACATACTATACATCAAAATCTAGGTCTGGGTCTTGTGATTCTCACAATATAAAGATCTTCGCTGTAGGATGTATAGTTTTAAAATACGGCCATTTGTTTAGAGGTCATTTCAGGAAATTTTAGCCATTAATCAGAGTGTACTGTTAGTGTTTGTTTTTGTTGCCATGGTTACCAAAGCTTCTGTTATACACAGGGGGGGAGGTTGCTGGAGCATCTCAGCTCTGATTACAGAGCCCGGGGGAGGGGACAGACACACCATGTACTGATTTATAATAGAGGAATATGATGGGGCAGTTTTGATGGAGTAATTCTGATGGGGCAGATTTGATGAAGCAGTATTTGGGAAGCATAAACAGGGCATGAGCGTTGCTAGGAAACAGTGGTTGTAAACACAAGATGCTGAGACACCCCAAATGCATGTGACTTCATCTGCTAGACTTGATAATGCTTGTAGACTCCTCCCACAGTTTTTACACTACAGAGACAAGTAATATACCGAAACGAGCGGATTGTTCCCGATTGGTGTGTTATTACTTTGTGGAACTTTTTTCGCCGAATGGTCCACGAAATGACGTTTTTGCAACGAAATTTTTCCCATAGGAATGAATGGCGAAATGTTCAAAACTAGAGTGGGAGGTGACAAAAGCTGACAACCCCCTGATTAGCCAAAACATTATGACCACCCCATGATCAGCCAAAACATTATGACCACCCCATGTAAAAAAAAAAAATATTTTTGAAAAAAAAAAAATTCATTTTTGAAAAAAAAAATATATTATTGAGAAAAAAAAAATATTTTTGAAAAAAAAAAAAATATTTTTGAAAAAAAAAATTTATTTTAAAGAAAAAAAAAATTTTGAACCAAAAAAATTCATTTTTGAAAATAAAATTATTTTTGAAAAAAAAAAATCATTAAAAAAAAAATAATTTTTGAAAAAAAAAATCATTTTTGAAAAAAATGTTCAGCTCTTTCAGCTAATGATGGGACTTCAACTGTTTTACTACTATTTATACTTTTTAAAATACTAAGCTTTTTAACACTTTTCACAGTTACTCCGCCCACTGCACCCAGTTACTCCGCCCACTCCAGTTGTAGAGGCAAGAACACTTTCACAATTTCCCCAGAAATTGTACCTTTTCTAGTTACAAATTATTATGTGAGCAGACTGCAATTCCTCTTTAATGACAAAGCAAAAAGAATCCAGGCAGCGGATTCTCCGCAGAGACTGGAGCTTTCTCCAGCGCCTTAGACCGCTATGGGATTTAAACCCATGACTCCGCAGAGACTGGAGCTTTCTCCAGCGCCTAAGACCGCTATGGGATTTGAACCCACAACTCCACAGAGACTGGAGCTTTCTCCAGCGGCTTAGACCGCTATGGGATTTGAACCCATGACTCCGCAGAGACTGGAGCTCTTACTCCAGCGCTTTAGACCGCTCAGCCACGCTGCCTTCTGATTAACATAGACATGTTATCTCACATATATATTATTAAGTGTTCTTGCATAGCAAGACCACTTACTGTTATCTCACATATATATTATTCTTATTATTATAGCCAAATTTACCACCCTAACTCCTCCCACAGTTTTTACACTACATAGACAAGTAATATACCGAAACGTGCGGATTGTTCCCGAATGGTGTGCTATTACTTTGTGGAACGTTTCGCCGAATGGTTCACGAAATATCGTCGTTTTTGCGGCGAAATTGGTCCCATAGGAATGAATGGGGAAACTAGAGTGGGAGATGACAAAAGCTGGAAAATCAGAACATGATTTCTAAACTGCCGCCACTCCCTCATTTTCAAGCCCACCTACACAAATCTTATATCAAAACGTTCAGCTATCCCTGCTGCCACTAAACATGTCCACGGCTAAGCCATAGTCCTGATAGTTTTCACAATATGACCATTTGTTTGTAACTCACGCCGTCCATTGACATTCATTGAAACTACACTCTAGCCCCCTCCAAATTTGAAGGGCAATTTCTAAACTGCGACCGTGCCTTCATTTTTAATATTTCACAGACATACTATACATCAAAATCTAGGTCTGGGTCTTGTGATTCTCACAATATAAAGATCTTCGCTGTAGGATGTATAGTTTTTAAAATACGGCCATTTGTTTAGAGGTCATTTCAGGAAATTTTAGCCATTAATCAGAGTGTACTGTTAGTGTTTGTTTTGTTGCCATGGTTACCAAAGCTTCTGTTATACACAGGGGGGGAAGGTGGCTGGAGCATCTCAGCTGATTACAGAGCCCGGGGGAGGGGACAGACACACCATGTACTGATTTATAATAGAGGAATATGATGGGGCAGTTTTGATGGGGTAATTCTGATGGGGCAGTTTTGATGAAGCAGTATTTGGGAAGCATAAACAGGGCATGAGCGTTGCTAGGAAACAGTGGTTGTAAACACAAGATGCTGAGACACCCCAAATGCATGTGACTTCATCTGCTAGACTTGATAATGCTTGTAGACTCCTCCCACAGTTTTTACACTACAGAGACAAGTAATATACCGAAACGTGCGGATTGTTCCCGATTGGTGTGCTATCACTTTGTGGAACGTTTCACCGAATGGTCCACGAAATATCGTCGTTTTTGCGGCGAAATTGGTCCCATAGGAATGAATGGCAAAATGTTCAAAAGGAAATGTTGCTAGGAAACAGTGGTTGTAAACACAAGATGCTGAGACACCCCAAATGCATGTGACTTCATCTGCTAGACTTGATAATGCTTGTAGACTCCTCCCACATTTTCCACACTACAGAGACAAGTAATATACCGAAACGTGCGGATTTTTCCCGATTGGTGTGCTATTACTTTGTGGAATGTTTCGCCGAATGGTCCACGAAATGACGTTTTTGCGGCGAAATTGGTCCCATAGGAATGAATGGCGAAATGTTCAAAACTAGAGTGGGAGGTGACAAAAGCTGACAACCCCATGATCAGCCAAAACATTATGACCACCCCATGATCAGCCAAAACATTATGACCGCCCCATGTAAAAAAAAAAATATTTTTGAAAAAAATAAAAATTAATTTTTGAAAAAAAAAATATTTTTGAAAAAAAAAAATATTTTTGAAAAAAAATATATTTTTGAAAAAAAAATTACTTTTGAAAAAAAAAAAAATAAAAAAAAAAAATCATTTTTGAAAAAAACAAAATTCATTTTTGAAAAAAAAAAATTCATTTTTGAAAAAAAAAATCATTTAAAAAAATCATTTTTGAAAAAACAAAAAAACAAAATCATTTTTGAAAAAACAAAAAAACAAAATCATTTTTGAAAAAAAAAAATCGCAAAGCTCTGAGGGGAATTATAGCTCCTCTCACACAGCTCTAAGGACAATTATAGCATTATAGCTCCTCCCACACAGCTTGGAGGGAAGTTATAGCTCCTCCAATACAGCTTTGAGGGGAATTATAGCTCCTCCCACACAGCTCAAAGGGGAATTATAGCATTATAGCTTAGCATTATAGCTCCTCCCACACAACTCTGAGGGGAATTATAGTTTCTCCCACACCGCTGTGAGGGGAATTATAGCTCCTCCTACACAGCTCTGAGGGGAATTACAGCTTAGCATTATAGCTCCTCCCACACAGCTGAGGAGAATTAGAGCTCCTCCCACACAACTCTGAGAGGAATTATAGTTTCTTCCACACCGCTGTGAGGGGAATTATAGCTCCTTTTAAACAGCTCTGAGGGGAATTATAGCTTCTCCCACACAACTCTGATGGGAAATGTAGCTTCTCCCACACAGCTCTGAGGGGAAATATAGCTTCTCCCACACAGCTCTAAGGGGAATTATAGCTCCTCCCACACAACACTAAGGGGAATTGTATCTCCTCCCACACAGCTCTGAGGGGAATTATAGCATTATTGCTCCTCCCACACAGCTCAGAGGGGAGTTATAGCTCCTCCCACACAGCTCTGAGGCGAATTATAGCTCCTCCTCCAACACAACTCTGAGGGGAATTATAGCTCTTCGAACAAAGCTCTGAGGAGAATTATAGCTCCTTCCACAAATATCATCATGCCATCTAAAGGAAAGAGATCTAAAGCTGCAAAGATACGCTGGACTAAACTGGATCCGGAGCCCCACAGCAGCATAGTGGATATGGAGGTTTGTGACAGTGAATGTGCCCAGGAGGTACATAGTGAACCTGTGGTGTCATTTTCATGTTCAACTCAGTGTCAAGTTCAAGAGCACAGTGACAGTGTGATGGGCACTTCTGAAAACCATGGCATGCAAGAACCATGTGTACCAAGTGAGATTTCTGTGCAGGCATCATTTCATCAGGGTCATCATGGCTATGGAAGGTTAAGGAACAAACAGTGTACATGCATGGCTCTGACATTTTTGGCATACCACAGTGAGCTTGATGATGTGAGAAAGGGTGATCTTGATCAAATACTGAAGAAGGGCAACAGCTTGTATGGCTCAACAATAAAACAGCTAAAACAAAGAAATGTCTATCAGCATCAACACTTGACAATGGAAGAAGTGCCCCTCAGAGTCAACACTGACAAATATGAGTATAACGTTGTTAAATCTCCAGTGTTATCGGGATGTATGAGAGACACGGTAGACGGTGACAACCAAGGTTGGTTTGTTGACCTCTCCACAAGACTTCAGTGCCTCAATGCAGATGTTACACATGCACTTTTTATAGTAGTGCCATATTGCATTGCATTGTTCAGAGACAAGTCTGGGAGATATGGACTGTTTGATTCTCATAGTCGAAATAAGGATGGACTTCCTGCCACTGGAAAAGGAAAAGCTGTTATGATCACTTTTACACATTTGAGTGATATGGGGGCAAGGATTTATAAGTTGTATGAATTGCTCCTTACAGACACCAGAGTCCCTATTGATGGACTGCAGTATGACTTCATGCCAGTCTCATTTCATCGTGCAAGACGTCTGTCAGATGGTTTGCTGTCCCCACTGGTGCAATCTGACAAACCACATAATGCAAAGCATGTGGAGAACAAAGTGACACAGATGACCAAAGATGTAACACACACTGGATTCCCAGCCAGCAAGCATTCTCCACGGTCAGTTGATGCGAAATCCTCACAGGGCATATGGAAGGACAGTAAGGCATTGTCCAAATTAAATGCACAGAGACGACAAAAACTGAAGACAAGACACAGAAATGAAAGAAGGCGTGATTTCAAGGCTACAAAGATGTCTGTCACCAATAAGAAAAGGACATACATCACCAGCCGATACAGAGCAGATGCTGATTTTAAGTTGAAGCAGAAGCAATATATCATTCGCAAATATGCAACAGATGCCAATTTCAACTTGAAGCAGAAGCAATACATCACCAGAAAATATGCGACAAATGCAGATTTCAACTTGAAACAGAAGCAGTACACCACCAGAAAATATGCGACAAATGCAGATTACAACTTGAAGAAGAAGCAACACATCACCAGAAAATATGCCACAAATGTCGATTTCAAGTTGAAGCAGAAGCAATACATCACCAGAAAATATCATAATGATCCTGCTTTCAGAAAACGTCACTTGCAACATTGCATGAGTTACATGAAAATGAAGCGTCAAACTCAAGCAGATTTTCGCATAACCCATAAGATGCAATGTGCCTTCAAAATAAGAATGAAATACAGACGATGGACTCGTGTCATGCGGGAATGCAGTCAACCAGTGGACAACAGCCTAATGCAGACAGCTATATCCACTTTCCATGAATGCATTAAAGCTGGGCCAACATTTGTGTGCACGATGTGTCATCGCACCCTTTTCCCTAACCAAGTGAAACATTGCATTCACAGCAATTACAAGAAGAATCTACACATTGTTGCTGCCTGTTTGACAGGGAAATATGTCCATGTGTGCAACAATCACTGTCAAGGACCTGAACAATGCACCGTACCAGATGAAAGGACCAAAGAATGGATTTGTCACAACTGTGATTTACATTTAAAAGCAGGACACAAATCATCCATCGCTGTAGCTAACAACATGGAGCTGGCGCCCATTCCCCCAGAGCTCTGCGATTTGAATGTGCTGGAAAGACAACTTTTGGCCAAAATACTGCCATTTGCCAAGATCATCACACTTCCCAAAGGTCGACAGGCAGCTATACATGGCGCTGTAGTGTGTGTGCCATCCGAGGTGGAAACCACGGTCAATACTCTACCAAGATCGCACAGCAAATCCCAGTTACACAGAGTCAAGCTGAAAAGACGTCTGACTTACAAAGGCCACCAGCTGTTTCATTATGTCAACATGGGAAATGTAGTAGCAGGTCTGTCAAAACTCATTGACACACACCCCGACTACAGTGACATTTCAATTAGAGTGGATGAGACAATCGCTGATGATGATGATAATGATGATGGGATGGAACTCGACAGTTGTGACGAAACTGAAATGATGGAGATACTTGAACGCATCGAAAATTGTGATCCATCAGAGGTACAGTCTGCATGTTTACCGGCTGCTTCTGAGCAACAGGAAGGCCATGACCAACAACCTCCCAATGCAGAGGATGAGAAGGATACACTAAGACCTGGAATTGGCCTAGACAGTTGTTTGCAGCCATCTGACCTTGGAGAGGAAGCACTGACACACGGTGATGGAATATTCAGCATTGCACCTGCACAAGGAAACACACCTGTCAGCTTCTTTAAAGTTCCTAGGCTTGAGGCAATGGCTTTCCCTGTTCAGTTCCCTACTGGACAGAATACATTGGACCAGGCAAGACAAGTCAAACTGTCCCCGAGCATGTATTTCAATGCAAGGCTTTTTTGTGTTGATACTCGTTTTGCAAGAGACACAAGCTACCTCTTCTTTGCGCAGTTTGTCACAGAAACACACATGGCCAAAAGCAGCATGTCCATCCAGTTAAGGAAAGGAAAACCCAATACCAGGGATGGACGGAAAATATCCAACAAGCTGCTACAGGACAAGTGTGAGGTTGAGAGGTTGGTGCGAAACCGAGATGCCACAAGGTTCATGCAACCACTGAGAGGGAGTCCAGCTTACTGGGATAAAAATCTGAAGAATTTGCTAGCCATGGTCAGACAATTGGGTAAGCCAACATTTTTTCTTACCTTCTCTGCTGCAGAATTCAGATGGCCAGAGGTAATAACGGCAATAAAGGCACAACAAGGTCAAAAGGTGGATTTTGCGGGGCTAGACTGGGCTGAAAAGTGTGACATTCTTCGAGGCAACCCAGTGACCACCATGCGCATGTTTGACAAACGGGTTGATGCTCTGATGTGAGAGCTGCTGTTGGGTCCTGCACAGCCAATTGGTGAAGTTATCGATTACTTTTACCGGGTTGAATTTCAGGCGAGAGGGAGCCCTCATATACATTGTCTCTGTTGGGTAGCAGGAGCTCCTATATTTGGACAAGACAGTGATGACAAGGTGTGTGCCTTTATAGATCATAACATCTCATGCCAGCTGCCTGATGAAGCCAAACAGGCCTTACTTCACAGATTTGTAACAGAACTTCAAATGCACAGCAGATCTCATTCAAAATCATGCAAGAAAGGTAACAGAGTATGCAGATTTGGATTTCCAAAGCCACCTATTAGAAAAACGAGGATAACTTACCCGATGCCAGAAGAACAAGGAGATTGTGCAATGAAACCACAAGCAGCCAAAAACAAACTGAAACCAGTCTGGGATTTGCTTAATAACCCAAAAGTGCAGCTTGAAGACATGTCACAGCTACTGGCACAGTGTGATATGACTTTGAATCAGTACAACTCCTACATTCAGGCATTGACCTCCTCAAGCGTGATTCTAATGAAGCGTGATGTCAAGGACTGCTGGGTGAACAACTATAATCCACATTTGCTGACGGCCTGGAACGCCAACATGGACATCCAGTACATTCTTGATGAGTATGGTTGCATCATGTACATGTTGTCCTACATATCCAAGCCAGAACGGGAGCTGAGTGACTATCTCAAAACAATAGTCAAAGAAATGAGCCCAGAAACAGCGACAGAACGAGAAGAAATGAAAGAGGTTCTTCAGGCTTATTCAAAACACAGAGAGGTCAGCGCCCAGGAGTCTGTGGCCCGTACGTGCAGCCTGAAAATGAAGTCTTGCTCACGTGAGGTTGTTTTTCTGCCAACTGGTGACAACGCACTGAAAATGAGTCTCCCGCTCAGTGCATTGCAGAACAAACCAGCCGATTCTCTTAATGTGTGGATGACGAGTTTTGTCGACAAATACAGAGCCAGACCCGAAACACCAGAGTTTGAGTCCATGTGTCTGGCAGACTTTGCATCCCATTACAGGGTTGTCTATGGCAAGCAGAAGGAAGATGGCAAGCAAAAGGAAGACAGCAAGCGTGTCAGCCTATTGAATGAAATGGGAATGATTCAAAAACGCACGAGAGGGAAGCCTGCAATCATCAGGTACGCACGCTTCTCAGAGAAGAAGGACCCTGAGAACTACTACGGCAGACTGCTTAAACTCTACCTCCCCCACCGTTCAGAGTCATCACTGAAAACTGTAAGGTTCCCAACACACCAGGATTTTTACAAAGGCGCCTGTGTGAGCTTACCAGAAGAAGAAGCAATCCGAGCAGTGTCTGCAATTGTTACCAGCAACCAAAAGAAGTTCGAACAACACAACAAAATTGTGGAACAAGTCTTGGATGACTTTGTAAAAAACGGCCCTGTTGAAGATGCTTGGAACACCTTTGCCCCAGAAGCTAAGTTGGATAGGTTGGAATGTATAGAGGAACGCAAAGAAGGGGAGCCACTTCATGAGAATGAACAAGATGATGTTCCGGAGTATACACGTCACAAACAAACAGGTGGAATTGCGCTTACTGTGAAGGCCCCACAAATGTGCCCTGATTTCCTTCGGAAAATGTACAGAAACCTTAACCGGACACAAGCTCAGACATTCTACTCAGTTTGTGACTGGTGCACTAACCGTGTGCGTGGCCTAAATCCTGACCCATTCTATTACTTTGTCACTGGTGGTGCAGGGACAGGCAAATCACACCTGATAAAGTGCATCTATGCTGAGGCGACAAAGATACTCTGTAAACTTACCAGACTACGTGAGGAAGCAGACATATCCATGCCCAGCGTTTTACTAACTGCATTTACAGGAACAGCAGCTTTCAACATTTCAGGCAACACTTTGCATTCTCTGCTGAAGTTGCCAAGAAGCTTGAAGCCACCCTACCAAGGACTTGGAAATCTAATAGATGAAGTGAGGGCACAGCTGTCAAATGCGGAGATCATTGTTATTGACGAGGTGTCAATGATTTCAAAGCCTCTGTTTGCCTACATCAACTGGAGATTACAGCAAATCAAAGGCAGTAAGAAACCTTTTGGTGGTATGTCAGTACTAGCAGTAGGAGACTTTTACCAGGTCCCCCCGCTGGGAAAAAGTAAGCCACTCTGCGTGTTTGAGGAAAATACCAATGACGTCTGGAAAGACAACTTTCAGATGATCACGCTGACAGAGATCATGCGACAGAAGGATGACATTTCATTTGCTGAGCTTTTGAATAGAATCAGAGTCAAGCAGAAGACTGTCACCTTAAGCAATGATGACAAAGCTCTGCTTGCTCAGGCTTTTACAGATCCCACCCACTGCCCTAATGACGTGCTACACATATTTGCCACCAACAAAGAGGTTCACAAACATAATGCTGCAACTGTGTCTGTTCTCCATTCAAACAACACCAACATAGATGCCGACGATTACAGAAAAGACCCTAAGACAGGAGTGATGCTGAGGCAACACCAACCTTTCAAAGGACACAAAGACAATCTGATTGACACACTGCAAGCAGCTGAAGGTGCCCGTATCATGATCACAAGAAACATTGATGTAGAAGACGGGCTTGTTAACGGGACATTTGGCAAGATTGCAAGAATAATCATCCAGACTGAGAATGGTGCTACTACGGTAAACAAGCTTGGGCTTGTGCTGGACAATCCAAATGCAGGACAGAGATACCGTAACAAGTCGTCTTGTGATGCTGACAACTTGGTGTACATAGAAAGGGTAGAGGAAAACCTGAGACAGAAAGGAGTTGTTCGCAGGCAGTTCCCCCTGAAGTTGGCTTTTGGATGTACGATTCATAAGTGTCAGGGGATGTCGATACAGTCGGCAGTGGTCTCATTGAAACGGGTCTTCCAACCGGGAATGGCCTATGTTGCTCTGAGTAGAACGACTACACTACAAGGACTGTACATAACCGACTTTGATGAGAAGAAGATCTTTGCTGATCCTGAAATCACAGCTTCCCTGGATTCAATGAAGAAAGCATCACTGGAAAGTGTTATGCCTCTCTTAAAGTTTCTACAGACAACAGACAAACAGCAAACATTAACAATTATCCATCACAACACGGAAGGATTACCAGCTCACATTGAAGATATCAAATCTCACCATGAGTTGACACTTGGAGATGTTTTATGTTTCACTGAAACTCATCTCTCAGGCTCTTCTGTTGCTGAAAGTCTCCAGCTGGAGGGCTACAACCTGTTCAAACGCAACAGACACCTCTCGTACACAAACCTTCCTGACATTGCAAGTAAAAGTGGCGGAGGTGTCGCCTTGTATGTCAGAAACCATTTCAAGGCCTATGAAAAGCAGTATCATCACAATGTGACTGACTTGGAGTTCTTGGTTGTCAAACTGGAGTCCCCTGTACAAGCTTTGATCGCTGTCATTTACAGGCCACCGGATTACAGTATTGGCCAATTCCTTACTAACCTGCTGGGCCTCTTGGAATCTTTGGAAATAATGGATTGCCAACCTATAATACTCTGTGGAGATTTCAATGAAGATTTTCTGTGCAGAGAAAAGAAGCCAATATCTGACCTTCTTCACTCAAGAGGATATACTCAACTGGTCTGGGCAGCCACCACAGAAAAAAACACACTGTTGGATCACATTTACATCTCCAGGGTGCAGCAGTATCTCCAGTCAGGAGTACTGCACAGTTATTACAGCTACCATTATCCTGTGTATTGTGTTTTGAGCAGTGGTTGTGAACACGCTTAGAGCCTGCATAAACAGGGCATGAGTGTTGCCAGGAAACAGTGGTTGTGAGACAGTGGTCATCAAACAGATAAAGTGGCAATGAGGGTCAGTTTACGTGGCCATAGTTATGTGGGACCATTTACAATTAGCTAAACATCATTCTCTATATTTCATGTTCGGTGTACTTGTTAGACACTGAACTCACTTACTCCCCCCCATCCATCACAGACATCTGTCCTCATCATATAGTAAGAGGAATACCGCGCTGTAGTGCACCCAAAAAGGGTACCTGTTCGTGAAATATTGTGAATGACCAAATAGGGGATAACCAAAATAGTGATGAAAATTAATTAGTGAAAAAAAATTAAAAAAAACTACATAATAACAAAAGCAGCCACTCTATGTGAGATACACACACTAATACAACAATATAACAAATATAGCAGCGCTGTAAATAGGAGTAAATACTAGTACCAGTGTTGAATAGGACTAATTGGTTAGAACCCAAATTAAATAACTAACACAGTTCTTGAAACCTAAATCAATAAGTGTTCACTGGACAGTCCTAACACAGTGAATAAAGTCCAAATAAATGTTGTGAAAATACATAGGCTCAGACCCCATTTTTTTAAAGCAGGAAATGTAAAATAGAAAAAATTCCTCCACCGCACCACGGTGGTAGCTGAAAATAAAATGCGCGCTTACCAAACGGCAAGCACAAGGGGGCTTGCGACCTTAACCCGGTCAGGGCCTTTCATTGGATGGGCTTCTGGGAAACGACATGCCACTTCATACAGCCAAAGGGTGATGATACCACTAGTCCACCAAGTCACAGGAAATCACTGTTATCATGGAGATTAATAAAAGACTCCTAGCTGGGGGGTTGTTCTCATTTAGGGGTACCCCGGGAAAAGAGAGGGAAACAACATAGCGTAATCCTGGTTTTGAGGTTTATTAAAAGAATTAAAATAACACTTACAGTGTAGCAGATTCAAATAAGCATAAGAAGCCGGCTGGCTAAAACGATCACCCGTCCTACAGACGGTAGATGCAGCACGTCAGCTCGCCCTATCACACTGTCCTCATCACACTCACCCTCTCCTTCCTGTGCTATAACCTGCTTGCTGATTAGTAAGACAAAGAAACAGCAAGGAGCAAAACTGCAGAGAAACTGAAAATTTGTAAGGGTTTAAAGTATATGCTTTAATGAATTGCCTTGTATCCAAAAAGTTCAAAAAGTTGACTGTTCAAAATGTTAATGTTAATGTATAACGGAAATATACCGCCAGTTCGCTTGTGATGCAATATATTGAAATTATATGTACACTGTGTAAACTGTTTTTGACACACTTGATTTTGGGACGCGAGTCCGTCAGGTGCTATGCTTTGGCTGGGGCGGAATAAATCCTGGTAACCCTTAAGTCTGTGTCCGACAAAGTCATTTACTGATATTTCTACCTTCTACATCATTAGCACTTGTGCACTTTTTAAATTTGATCAATCAATTGGTTAGTGTAATGTTTACTATCTTTACTCACTACAAACACTCCACACAGTTACTCTGCCCATCTGCCCAGTTCAACCTTTCCACAGTTACTCCAACCACACAACAGTTACTCCAGGCACTCCCCCCAGTTACTCCGCTCACTCCAGATGTAGAGGCAAGAACACTTTTCACAATTTCCCCAGAAATTGTACCTTTTCTAGTTCTTATTATTATTATAGCCAAATTTACCACCCTAACTCCTCCCACAGTTTTTACACTACATAGACAAGTAATATACCGAAACGTGCGGATTGTTCCCGAATGGTGTGCTATTACTTTGTGGAACGTTTCGCCGAATGGTTCACGAAATATTGTCGTTTTTGCGGCGAAATTGGTCCCATAGGAATGAATGGGGAAACTAGAGTGGGAGATGACAAAAGCTGGAAAATCAGAACATGATTTCTAAACTGCCGCCACTCCCTCATTTTCAAGCCCACCTACACAAATCTTATATCAAAATGTTCAGCTACCCCTGCTGCCACTAAACATGTCCACGGCTAAGCCATAGTTCTGATAGTTTTCACAATATGACTATTTGTTTGCAACTCACGCCGTCCATTGACATTCATTGAAACTACACTCTAGCCCCTTCAAATTTGAAGGGCAATTTCTAAACTGCGACCGTGAATTCATTTTTAATATTTCAGAGACATACTATGTATCAAAATCTAGGTCTGGGTCTTGTGATTCTCACAATATAAAGATCTTCGCTGTAGGATTTATAGTTTTTAAAATACGGCCATTTGTTTAGAGGTCATTTCAGGAAATTTTAGCCATTAATCAGAGTGTACTGTGTTTGTTTTGTTGCCATGGTTACCAAAGCTTCTGTTATACACAGGGGGGAGGTGGCTGGCGCATCTCAGCTCTGATTACAGAGCCCGGGGGAGGGGACAGACACACCATGTACTGATTTATAATAGAGGAATATGATGGGGCAGTTTTGATGGGGTAATTCTGATGGGGCAGTTTTGATGAAGTAGTATTTGGGAAGCATAAACAGGGCATGAGCGTTGCTAGGAAGTTGCTAGAGTGGTTGCTAGAGTTGCTAGAGTGGTTGTAAACACAAGATGCTGAGACACCCCAAATGCATGTGACTTCATCTGCTAGACTTGATAATGCTTGTAGACTCCTCCCACAGTTTTTACACTACAGAGACAAGTAATATACCGAAACGAGCGGATTGTTCCCGATTGGTGTGTTATTACTTTGTGGAATGTTTCGCCGAATGGTCCACGAAATGACGTTTTTGCGGCGAAATTGGTCCCATAGGAATGAATGGCGAAATGTTCAAAACTAGAGTGGGAGGTGACAAAAGCTGACAACCCCATGATCAGCCAAAACATTATGACCACCCCATGATCAGCCAAAACATTATGACCGCCCCATGTAAAAAAAAAAATATTTTTGAAAAAAAAAAAATAATTTTTGAAAAAAATAAAAAAATAATTTTTGAAAAAAAAAAAAAAAATCATTTTTGAAAAAAAAAAATATTTTTGAAAAAAAAAAAAATTATTTTTGAAAAAAAAAATTATTTTTGAAAAAAAAAATATTTTTGAAAAAAAAAATTACTTTAAAAAAAAAATAATTTCGAAAAAAAAATTATTTTTGAAATAAAAAAATTCATTTTTGAAAAAAAAAATTACCTTTGAAAAAAAAAATTACTTTTGAAAAAAAAAAATCATTTTTGAAGAAAAAAAAATTCATTTTTGAAGAAAAAAAAATCATTTTTGAATAAAAAAAATTCATTTTTGAAAAAAAAAAATTACTTTTGAAAAAAATGTTCAGCTCTTTCAGCGAATGATGGAACTTTTTTACTACTATTTATACTTTTTAAAATATTAAGCTTTTTAACACTTTTCACAGTTACTCAAGCCACTCCACCCCACCCAGTTACTCCGCCCACTCCAGTTGTAGAGGCAAGAACACTTTCACAATTTCCCCAGAAATTGTAGCTTTTCTAGTTTACTTCAGCTTTTTGTCAGAAGTTCAGCTTTAAAATGTATGATGTACAGCCAGGCAGCTTACACACAGAGTCTCCGAGAGCCTTGCATTGCACCCATGATCTGTGATCTGCTGATTTTGGGTGCAATGCTTTACAGGCTCCCAATAATTAAATAATCCAATTTTGACCTGCAAAAAGATGTGCATTTATAATTTTTTTTTAAAAGATAAACTTATACTTTAAAGCCCAATTTTTTTTTTGTTTTGAATAGAATATAATGGTTAAAACTCCTGTAATTTTGTTTTAATTTCCATTTCTTTCCATTTTATCCCAGAAACATGACAGTGATTGAAAATGTCCCCGGAATGAGGGGTAATGATGCCCTTTTTAAGGCAGTTGTCAGCAGACCGAACATCTACTGTAGTGAAGACAACTGAAAATAGAGAGGAAAAATCTCATCTCACTAATGGGGACACAGACAGCAACAATTTTTTCCCCCAATAATTTTCATAACTTTATATATATGAAAAAAAAAAAAGTTTGGGCTGTAGATAGAGTTAAACATATGGGTATGCTTTAGTCTATATGGTAAAAAATAATATTGCATTGACTAGTGGCTTACAGATAATACAAATAACAGCTAAATATTTGTCATCAAATTGGTTGCTTGCAGCCCTACATCTGCTGACGGGCATACTTTTTGGAGAAATAGTGTGTGTTTTTGGAAATATTTTTTTTTTGTTCAATAATTTTTTTTATCTGTAAGTGTTATACAGAATATATAAATGAGCAGTGATTTAAATAACGTGATCGAAGTTGAGTTAGGAACAAAAAAATCTTAAATAACAACATGTATAGGATTTTTCGAGTTCCGCCTAAAAAAATAAATAAATAAATAAAAAAGGCAGCAGCTACAAATACAGCAGCTGATGACCTTTAAAATACGGGCACTAACCTGTCCTGGGTGCCCGCGATGTCCTCACCCGAAGCCGACCAGTCCCTCGACTCCGGTTGGAGGCACCCGCATCTTAAGTAAGGGAATCAGGAAGTGAAGCCTTGCAAATTCACAGCCTGGTTCCCTACTGCTTATGCGCGAGTCTGAGTGGTCCCTGCTGTCTTCTGAGACCTGTGTGTCTCCCAGAAGATAGCGGGGGGGACGGAGGAGGGGCTGGACATGGTGTAGATCGCTGCGGATACTGCGGCGATCTTTTGCCGGAAGTTGGAGCAAATACCTGTACTAGACAGGTATCTGCTCCCCCCTGAAAGGTGCCAAATGTGACACCGGAGGGATGGAGGAATCCGGACAGAGTAAGTTCCATTTTTGGGTGGAACTCTGCTTTAAAGTCTGTATTCTTGTTTTAGAACTACACTATATTACCAAAAGTATTGGGACATCTGCCTTTACACACACGTGAACTTTAATGGCATCCCAATCTTAGTATGTAGGGTTCACTATTAAGTTGACCCACCCTTTGCAGCTATAACAGCTTCAACTCTTCTGGGAAGGCTGTCCACAAGGTTTAGGAGTGTGTCTATGGGAATGTTTGACCATTCCTCCAGAAGTGCATTTGTGAGGTCAGGCACTGTCTCCGCTCTAATTCATCCCAAAAGTGTTCTATCGAGTTGAGGCCAGGACTTTGTGCACACCAGTCAAGTTCCTCCACCCCAAACTCGCTCATCTATGTCTTTATGGACCTTGCTTTGTACACTGGTCCAAATCATTTGGTGGAGGGGGGATTATGGTGCAGGGTTGTTTTTTTTTATCAGGGGTTGAGCTTGGCCCCTTAGTTCCAGTGGAGGGAACTCTTAAGGCGTCAGCATACCAAGATATTTTGGACAATTTCATGCTCCCAGTTTGGGGATTGCCCATTCCTATTCCAACATGACTGCGCACCAGTGCACAAAGAATTGTCCATAAAGACATGGATGAGCGAGTTAGGGGTGGAGGAACTTGACTGGTCTGCACAGAGTCCTGACCTCAACTCGATAGAACACCTCTGGGATGAATTAGAGCAGAGACTGCGAGCCAGGCCTTCTCGCCCAACATCAGTGCCTGACCTCATGAACGCGCTTCTGAAAGAATGGTCAAACATTCCCATAGACACACTCCTAAACCTTGTGGACAGTCTTCCCAGAAGAGTTGAAGCTGTTATAGCTGCAAAGGTGGGCCAACTCAATATTAAACCCTACGGACTAAGACAGGAAAGCCATTAAAGTTCATGTGTGTGTATAAAGGCAGGTGTCCCAATACTTTTGGTGATATAGTGTACATTGTAGTTTTAATTCAGATACATATTAAATATTGAAAAGGCATATTTCCTAATTACTACTTGCAAACAGCAGGTTGTGAGCTCTAAACAACAGTGACAGCTTTCTGATGGGTCTGATCACAACCACTGTTGTGAAATAGACCCTTATATTAAGAATTGATTATAGACTATGCAGGCTAATGCCCTGTACAAACGGTCGGACTTTCCGACGAAATATGTGAGCTTGTTGTTGGAAATTCCGACCATGTGTGGGTTCCATCGGACTTTTTCCATCGGAATTTCCAACACACAAAGTTTGAGAGCAGGCTATAAAATTTTCCGACAACAAAATCCGTTTGCGTAAATTCCGACCGTCTGTGGACAATTCCGACGCACAAAGTGCCACGCATGCTCAGAAGAAATTAAGAGATGAAAGCTATTGGTGACTGCCCCGTTTATAATCTCGACGTACGTGTTTTACATCACTGCGTTCAGAACGATCGGATTTTCCGACAACTTTGTGCGACCGTGTGTATGCAAAACAAGTTTGAGCCAACATGTCCGATCGTGTGTACAGGGCATAACTCAAAGAGTTGGGACACAACCCTCACTTTTCTCTTAATGAGACAGAGCCATCTAATTGATTTATGAGCACATTATATTATCAAACCTGCAGTGCTGGGCTTTCTACTTAGGCAGGCCATAGATGGTGTGATTTTCTTTCCTGCAGCCACAGGTTGCAGGAAAGAAAATCACTAGATTTCCCCATCAACACAGTTATGCCGCATACACACGCTCGGAATTTCCGGCAACAAATGTTAGATGTGAGCTAGTTGTCGGAAATTCCGACCCTGTGTAGGCTCCATCAGACATTTGTTGTCAGAATTTCCGACAACAAAAATTTGAGAGCTGGATCTCAAATTTTCCGACAACAAAATCCGTTGTCGGAAATTCCAAGCGTGTGTAGACAATTCCGACGCACAAAATTCCATGCATGCTCGGAATCAAGCAGAAGAGCCGCACTGGCTATTGAACTTCATTTTTCTCAGCTTGTCATACATCTTGTACGTCACCGCGTTCTTCACGTTCGGAATTTCCGACAACATTTGTGTGACCGAGTGTATGCAAGACAAGTTTGAGCCAACATCCATCGGAAAAAAACACAGGATTTTGATGTCAGAATGTCCGAGCGTGTGTACACGGCATTGGTGTTGATAGGGCAATCCCTCCCGTGGAGCTATTGTGTTTTCCCGGCAGGGGGTGTGGAGATTATCGCTACTGACCAGAGCTGCTGGCAATATTCACATTCTAATAATCCGATATGCTGGTTGTACCCAAGTTAATCAATGGATTGACTTGGGTACAATCAGCCTGCCTATACATGGTTTTAATCCCGTCTGGTCCCTGCTGAACTGAACTGTCTATTGCTGGCTGCTCGCAGTGCTGTGAATGAACAGAGCTCACACTTCATTACATGAGCACCCTTTGGTGCTGCAGTAAAGCCCACCCACTGCCACCATCCAAAGAAAATGGACTGACTAAAAAAACAGCTGATGTTAACAGTTGAATCATTTAATTTAATCATTGGATTTTAATTGGTTAGTTGTAAAAAAAAATATTTTATATAACAAATTAAAATAGAAGAGAACATCAGTTTAAAAACTTGTAAACTTTAAAAGAAACAAGCAAAATGACACTCACTAAAGCTTTCCCTTTAAGGCCCCACGGATATCTTAGGGGTCTTGTGACACTAAATAAATGACAATAAGAAACGCAGAACATTACACAGCAAAATAGTTATTAAACTTAGCGCTTAATTCTCCCTGATGTTCCTTTTGCTGAGTTATGAGATTCTAGACCTAGATAGATGATATTAAAGTTCGATTTTATTTCTTTTTACTCTATGTATATTTTTAAATGCCTTGGGAGCCATTGCATGACAGCAATATATTAAATAGAAAAGTGCAAACATTGTCTTTTTATGACAATGTAATATACAAAAGAAAATAATAAAAAATGCACTTTTGTTTTTATTCTCTATTTTGTATTTATATTTTTATTCACATCAGGGTTACACACTTTAGATGTCTTACAACAATGATACTTGTTCTGAATCATTGAAACTAGAATGTATGTCAAAGCAAAATTAAAATAAATATATATTTTCTACATCACTTCTGTACATATATAATTTTCTACGTTTTTATGGCTTTAAACATGCTGCAAATACAGAAAAATAATTGTTGGTCTGTCAGAATTATAGTCCGTTTCTAACTTCCTCTAATGCCGCGTTTACACGAGCGGACTTTCCAACGGGCTAAACTCCATCGGCATTTCAGACGGAAAGATTTAGAACATGTTCTATATCGGTGTCCATCGGAAATGCTGACAGAAAAAGTCCAATGGGACATACACGCGGTCAGAATGTCCGACCAAAAGCTCCCATCAGACTTTTTTTGTCGGGAAGTCCGGCCGTGTGTACGCGGCATTAGGTATGACAGCACAGAGTATTCTAGGCTCTGGATTGCAATGCTTGTGGCCTCAGTCCTGCCTACTTTATTTCTGATGGTCTACAAAGAACACAGACCCCTCCTCATCTCAATAAACTCACCCTATACACAGGCTGAGGGCACAGAAAGTTATCAACTTACAAGATTTTTGGCAAGAACTACAGGTATTTTTGCACTTATTGAACAAATATAATAAAAATACTTTCAGTAGTATATTTAGCAGCCAAAATAGGAGCAGATAAGGCCTCTTCCACACGGGGCGGATCCGTTTAGTGGAGTCCGCCAGCTCAGCAGGAGACCGCACCGTTGATCTCAGCTGAGCAGGCGGATGATAGGTCCGTCTCTGCTTACTGAGTGGGGAGGGGCCTCTCAGAGCCTTGCTAATTCCTATGGGGAGATCATACGAAAAGTACAGTATGTCTGTCTTCATCAGATCTCATCCGATCCGATCCACCAGACGGATGGCTGAACGTATCGCCATCCGTCTGATTTTAGCGGATCGGATGGCAGAAGGATGTCAGTAGACATATGTTCGCTGACATCCGCCTGCCCATAGGAGTCAATGGATGGCCCGCTGGGATCCTCCTAAAATATGGACAGGCGGATCTGAGCGGGCTTGTCATGTAAAAGGGGCTTAAGAGTGGTTCATTGTTAGGAATTATAAACACTTTAAAGCAGACCTTCACTTCAGAAAACAACACTTTGCACCAGTTTAATCCCCCTCTCCCCTCCACTTTTAAAAAAGGTAAACTGATTGTAAACAATTACCTTGTAAATGATCTCCAGCTGAAGCTGGAGAGAGTCCAGAGAAAGGCCACAAAATTACTATGGGGGCAGGAGGACCTCAATTATGATGAACGACTACAAGCGCTAAATTTATTCTCCCTGGAGAAGAGAGGTTTGAGAGGAGATGTGATAGCGATATACAAATATCTCAACGGTGATCCCAGTGTAAGTATGAAACTTTTAAGCCCCAGGGAGTGTGAGGACATGGGGCCACACGATGAGACTGGAAGAGAAGCAGTTTAACCTTAACCACTTGCCGACCAGCAGCTGTCATTATACAGCGGCAGGTTGGCACGATCCCGCGAACCGTCGTAGCTGTATGTCGACTCCTTTAAGCGGGATAGCAGGCGCCCACTGCATTGCGGGTGTGCCGATGCTCGTGGCTGGCGGTCGTGATGACCGCCGGCCGCGTGCGATCGTAGGCACGAGAGGCAGAACAGGGGACATGTGTGTGTAAACACACAAATCCCTGTTTTGTGAGGAGAGGCAGATCGTGAGTTCCTAATAGCTAGGAACCACGATCTGTCATTTCCTATAGTCAGTCCCCTCCCCCCACAGTTAGAACGCACAGTCAGGGAACACAGTTAACCCCTTGATCGCCCCCTTGTGCTAACCCCTTCCTTGTCTGTGACATTAACACAGTAATCAGTGCATTTTTATAGCACTGATCACAGTATAATTGTCAGTGGTTTCAAAAATGTGTCAAAACTGTCCAATGTGTCCGCCATAATGTCGCAGTCCCGATAAAAATCACAGATCGCCACTAGTACTAGTAAAAAGAAAAAATAATAGACGCTATAAGGTTTTCGCAAACCAATATACACTTATCGCGATTTTTATTACCAAAAATATGTAGAAGAATACATATTCTCCTAAACGGAGAAAAAAATTAGCTTTTTTAAAAAAAAAATGGGGATATTTATTATAACAAAAAGTACAAAATATTGTGTTTTTTTCAAAATTGTTGCTCTTTTTTTGTTTATAGCACAAAAAATAAAAACCACAGAGATGATCAAATACCACCAAAAGAAAGCTCTATTTGTGGGAAAAAAAGGAGGTCAATTTTGTTTGGGTACAGCGGCGCATGACTGCGCAATTGTCAGTTAAAGCGACGCAGTGCCGAATCGCAAAAAATGGCCTGGTCATTGAACAGCCAAATCTTCCGGGGCTGAAGTGGTTAAGCTGCGTAGGGGTTTTTTTAGACATGTGCATTGCGTTTCGTTACGAAATTCAGGCAAATTTTTCATTATTCGGAATCCGAATTTCCGAATGACAAAAGTAATGAATTTAAATGAAATAAGACAAAGAGTCTTGCGAGCCACAATAATCCAGTGCCCAAGAAAAACCGCAAATGGGAATACCCAGCAGCAAACGCAGATCACGTTTCATAACCGTGCAAATCAATATAGAACAAGGTTGCGCTGCGCTAGAGTATATATCATGTGAACCACTCAACGTGACTATAATGCCAAAAAATTATTTAAGGAAAAAATATAAAAAGGAAAAAAATATATATATATGTTTACACCCAATTGCTCATAAGTGCAATGTGCATATAAATAAATAAATCTTATAACATGTAATCATGAAATCACAAATAAATATACTGTGCACATAATATATATATAAATTCATAAAAAACTTGCAATAATTCTTTATAAAGTGCAACATGCATATACTATATTGTAATCAGAAAGTAAAATACATTAAAGTGCCAAGTGAACCTTATGTAAATTAATTAAATCTGTAGAAGTATCTATGTAAAAAACATTGCCCAAAAAGTGCATATATCAGTGTGCAAAAATATCCAGAAAGGTTGTGTATATATTAGTGTCCAAAAAAAACATTAAATGTCCAAATTATCCAGCGTGCTTGATCTAAGTGTCACAAAACATGCCACGGTGTGCCTCAGTGACCCCCCCAAAGTGATTGCGCTCACCTTAGAGCGTGTGACACAGTGATTAGCTGTGTCAAACCACGCTGTGGAGCCACCCCCGGGCTCTGTATAGCTAGCTAGATGCGGTCTCCAACCTGGATCAATATAGCTCCATAGGCACCATACCATAAATATAAAGAGAGACTATATAGTGTAATACCGTAAAAAATGTCTTTATTAAAACATAAACCCACTCCCCACAAAGGGGTACTCACATTTCCCTGGTGCGTGAGTGCACCATTCAATACAAACTTCTTAAAAACTGCCGAACGGCGTGTAGTGTGGTATACGCTTCTCCCAGCTGTGCTCAGTGCTGCTCACTCCGTCCTGGCCCCTCCCCTACGCGTGTTCGACACAGGGGTCACGTGTCTTCATCAGGGGGATATGTCGAACACGCGAACTCTTTATAAAGAATTATTGCACGTTTTTTATGAATTTATATATATATTATGTGCACAGTATATTTATTTGTGATTTCATGATTACATGTTGGAAGATTTATTTATTTATATGCACATTGCACTTATGAGCAATTGGGTGTAAACATATATATATATTTTTTTCCTTTTTATATTTTTTCCTTAAATAATTTTTTGGCATTATAGTCACATTGAGTGGTTCACATGATATATACTCTAGCGCAGCGCAACCTTGTTCTATATTGATTTGCACGGTTATGAAACATGATCTGCGTGATCTATAATGAATTTAAACAAATCTGAATAACTATTCAAATCGAAAAAGAGCAAAAGAAATTCGAATCGAATTAGAAAACAAATTTGAATCAAATTCGAAAACAAATTTGAAAAAAATAGAAATCGATTTTCTAAAAAATGCAATAAAATAGAATATAAAACAATAGAATAAAAATAAAAGAATAGTAAAGAATAGAATAGAATTGAATAGAATGTAATAAAATAGAACATGACCATCTTCCAAAATTCGAATTCCGAATAGTATAAATTCTAATTCGAGAATAGATTGGAATATAATTTAAAACAATGGAAACTAAAATAGAAAAGAATAGAAAAACAATAGAACAGACTAGAATAAAATATAATATATATTATATTTTATTTTATTCTGTTCTATTGTTTTTCTTTTCTCCTCTTTTCTATTCTATTCTAATCTTTTCTATACAAAATTCAAATTTCTTATAGAATGAAATAAAT